>NC_092396.1:2792500-3025000 GCF_030028105.1 Mobula birostris | reverse complement strand
GCGGCAAAAAGGGAGAAACTCTCCCTGTCATAAACCTCCAGGCACCGACAACTGTCAATGCATTGGAAGCACCTGACAGCCGACTCTGAGTCCGTCCGAAAACTTCGAGCCTCCGACCAGCCCCCCCCGATACAGCCTCCCGAGCGCCATCCTCTGCAGAGCGCCTTCAACCTCGTCCTGGCCGCCAAAACAAGCAAAGCCGAGGATTCAGAGGCCTTCTCCTCCGGAGATTCCGGACCACACAGTAGCAGCGGCAGCAAAGCGGCCCTTTCAGAAGTTTCTCCAGATGTTCCTCCGTGCTCTCACATCTGTCTCCATCAAATCAGAATTGTGCACGGTACCCTACTTAACAAATACAGATATCATTTCTGGAGCGGCCATGTGTGCTGCGTCGCGCCGCTATCTTCTCCTCCCTCCTCACATATTGATGGAACCATGAGTTGTAGAGGCCTTGAAAGAGGACATAGGTTGTGGAATCAGTTCCGAGTTCAAGTGAGTGAAGGTATTCACACTGGTTCAGGATCCTGATGGTTGAAGAGCAACAAGTGTTCCTGAACCTGGTGGTGTGGGACCTGAGGCTCCTGTACCTCCTGCCCGATGGCAGCAGCAGGAAGAGAGCATGGCCTGGGTGGTGGGGCTCTTTGATGATGGATGCTGCTTTCTTGTTGCAATGCTCTTTGGAGAGCTTCCTCCCAGATCTCAGAACCAGGTTTGTGATCACTGACGTGAAGTGTGTTGGTTAGTGGCAGCAGTACAGTGCCAAGACATCAAATTATTCTACATTAAAGAAGTAAATGAAGAGTGCAAGAAAATGAAGGATGAGTTGGTGTTTATGGACCGTTCAGAAATCTGATGGAGGAAGGGAAGCAGCTGTTTCTGAACCTTTGACTGTGGGTCTTCAGGCTCCTGTACTTCGTTCTTGATGGTAACAATGGGAAGAGGGCACGTCTCTAATGTAGGGAGTCTTTAATGATGGATGCTGCCTTTCTGAGGTGCAGTTTTACACCCGATTTGTATAATCTGTTATTTTTCATTGTGGCTTCACTGACTGCTGTAACCTGCCCTGTATTAGATCAAATGACATAGAAGCAGAATTAGGCCATTCAGCATTTCGAGTCAGCTCTGCCTTCCTATCCTGCCTTCTCCCCAGAACTCCTGATGGCCTTACTATTCCAAAAACCTATCAATCTCCACTTTTAACGTACCCAATGACTTGGCCTCCAAAGCTGTCTTTCACAATGAATTCCACAGATTCATCATCCTCTGGCTAAAGAAAGTCCTCCTCATCTCTGTTCCAAAGGGACATCCTTCTATTCTGAGGCTGTGCCCTCTGGTCCTATTGGAAACATTCTCTCCACATCCATTCTATCTAGGACCTTCGGTATTCGATAGGTTTTACTGAGACCCCCTACCTTCATTCTTCTAAACTTCAGCAAGTACAGGACCAGAGCCATCAAATGCTTCTCATACATTAACCCTTTCATTCCCAGGATCATTCTTGTAAATCTCCTACGGACCCTCTCCAATACTAGCGCACCTTTTCTTAGGTAAGGGGCGCAAAGCTAATCACAGTATTGCAAACACGGTCTGTCCAATGCCTAATAAAACCACAGCACTGCACTGCTTTCACAAAGCAACAAACTTTACAACATACTGTACATCACTGACTCTGATTCATGTTGAGGCGGAGAAAAGACCAAGTTGTTCTCATGTCAGTGATAGTAAACCTGATTTGATTCAAGTTTGGAAGCCACAAAGGCCAAGTTATTCTCACATTTCTATTTCTTATTTTCTCAACATTAATTCCGATAAAATTTAGGTAAAAACTGCATATAACGTGTTTGATTGATGTTTTTATTGTAAATTTGGCTTATCTGATGCCATTTTCCTTCTGAAGATGCTGCAGGTGAGTTTTTCATTGCTCCTGTGCCAACATGTACTTGTGCATTTCACAATTAACTCAACTTTCATACCCCTGCTCCATTTTAACGACCTCACTCAGATCACCCACCTCCATTCCAAGAAACAAGCATGCTCTGCTTCCTACCTCTGAGCCAACTTTGCATCGTCAACCAACACAGTCCAAGGATGTGCTGGGGACAGCAAACAGGTATGACTGCACTTCCAGTGCCAACATAGCATGCCCACAACTCACCAACTCTAACTGGTACGCACACCTTTGGAAAGTGGGAGGACACTAAAGCACCTGGAGGAAACCCATGCCGTTGTGAGGAGATCATACAAACTCTTTCACAGATCATCATTATCAATATGTGACACGTTGTATGACGTGGGCGATCATGGTCTTTCCACGACTGTTTTTGGCTAATTTTTCTACAGAAGTGGTTTGCCATTGCCTTCTGGGCAGTGTCTTTACAAGACAGGTGACCCTAGCCATTATTAATACTCTTCAGAGATTGTCTGCCTGATGCCAATGGTCGCATCACCAGGACTTGTGATATGCACCGGCTGCTTGTACAACCTTCCACTACCTGCTCCCATGGTTTCATGTGACCCTGATTGGGGAGCTAAGCAGGTGCTACACCTTGCCCAAGGGTGACCTGCAGGCTAGCGGAGGGAAGGAGCTCCTTACACCTCCTACGTAGAGATGTATCTTCACCCTGCCGCTCTTCACAGACAGAAGCAAGAATTGTAACCTGATCTTACAGAGGGCACTGTAAATCACGATCTGAGCCACTATGCATTGTGCTGCCCAAAGAGAGGACTGCTGTTAAGATCCTAGCAGTTCACTTTGGTTGCCTTTGAATCTTTAATCTCTGGTCAAGCAACCTCAACATGGAACTGAGTCCACAACCTACAGAATCACTGTCAAGGACTCTACATCTCCCGTTCTCAGTACTTTTTATTTATTTTTTATTTGGGCAATTTATCTTCTTTTCATTTGTCAGTCTTTCTTTATGCATGTTTTTTGTAAATTCTGTTATATTTTCCTGTCAACCAGTTTTGAATCCATCTGATTAGCCCCCCCTGGATTTCATGGGACCTAACGTTCCAGACCACCCAGCCACACAGGACCTAGTCGAGGCCTTGCTGACGTCCAAAAACACAACACCCACTGCCTTTCTCTCACCCAACCTTTTGGTTACCTCTTCAAAATAACTCTAAAAGCACAACCAACAGGAATTCTGCAGATGCTGGAAATTCAAGCAACACACATCAAAAGTTGCTGGTGAACGCAGCAGGCCAGGCAGCATCTCTAGGAAGAGGTGCAGTCGACTTTTCAGGCCGAGACCCTTCGTCAGGACTAACTGAAGGAAGAGTGAGTAGGGGATTTGAAAGTTGGAGGGGGAGGGGGAGATCCAAAATGATAGGAGAAGACAGCAGGGGGAGGGATGGAGCCAAGAGCTGGACAGGTGATTGGCAAAAGGGGATACGAGAGGATCATGGGACAGGGGGCCCGGGGAGAAAGACAAGGGGGGGAGGACCCAGAGGATGGGCAAGGGGTATATTCAGAGGGACAGAGGGAGAAAAAGGAGAGTGAGAGAAAGAATGTGTGCATAAAAATAAGTAACAGATGGGGTACGAGGGGGAAGTGGGGCCTAGCGGAAGTTAGAGAAGTCGATGTTCATGCCATCAGGTTGGAGGCTACCCAGATGGAATATAAGGTGTTGTTCCTCCAACCTGAGTGTGGCTTCATATTTACAGTAGAGGAGGTCGTGGATAGACATGTCAGAATGGGAATGGGATGTGGAATTAAAATGTGTGGCTACTGGGAGATCCTGCTTTCTCTGGCGGACAGAGCGTAGATGTTCAGCAAAGCGGTCTCCCAGTCTGCATCAGGTCTCGCCAATATATAAAAGGCCACATCAGGAGCACCGGATGCAGTATATCACCCCAGTCAACTCACAGGTGAAGTGTTGCCTCACCTGGAAGGACTGTTTGGGGCCCTGAATGGTGGTAAGGGAGGAAGTGTAAGGGCATGTGTAGCACTTGTTCCGCTTACACGGATAGGTGCCAGGAGGGAGATCAGTGGGGAGGGATGGGGGGGACGAATGGACAAGGGAGTTGTGTAGGGAGTGATCCCTGCGGAATGCGGGGGGGGGGGGGAGGGAAAGATGTGCTTAGTGGTGGGATCCCGTTGGAGGTGGCGGAAGTTACGGAGAATAATATGTTGGACCCGGAGGCTGGTGGGGTGGTAGGTGAGGACCAGGGGAACCCTATTCCTAGTGGGGTGGCAGGAGGATGGAGACGGAGGAATTGCGAGAAGGGGATGGCGTTTTTGCAAGAGACAGGGTGAGAAGAGGAATAGTCCAGATAGCTGTGAGAGTCAGTAGGCTTATAGTAGACATCAGTGGATAAGCTGTCTCCAGAGACAGAGACAGAAAGATCTAGAAAGGGGAGGGAGGTGTCGGAAATGGACCAGGTAAACTTGAGGGCAGGGTGAAAGTTGGAGGCAAAGTTAATAAAGTCAACGAGCTCTGCATGCGTGCAGGAAGCAGCACCAATGCAGTCATCAATGTAGCGAAGGAAAAGTGGGGGACAGATACCAGAATAGGCACGGAACATAGATTGTTCCACAAAGCCAACAAAAAGGCAGGCATAGCTAGGACCCATACGGGTGCCCATAGCTACACCTTTAGTTTGGAGGAAGTGGGAGGAGCCAAAGGAGAAATTATTAAGAGTAAGGACTAATTCCGCTAGACGGAGCAGAGTGGTGGTAGAGGGGAACTGATTAGGTCTGGAATCCAAAAAGAAGCGTAGAGCTTTGAGACCTTTCGCACTTCTCGCAATTCCTCCGTCTCCGCCGCATCTGCTCTCAGGATGAGGCTTTTCATTCTAGGACGAGGGAGATGTCTTCCTTTTTTAAAGAAAGGGGCTTCCCTTCCTCCACTATCAGCTCTGCTCTTAAACGCATCTCCCCCATTTCACGTACATCTGCTCTCACTCCATCCTCCCGCCACCTCACTAGGAATAGGGTTCCCCTGGTCCTCACCTACCACCCCACCAGCCTCCGGGTCCAACATATTATTCTTCGTAACTTCCGCCACCTCCAATGGGATCCCACCACTAAGCACATCTTTCCCTCCCCCCCCCCGCATTCCGCAGGGATCGCTCCCTACACAACTCCCTTGTCCATTCGTCCCCCCCATCCCTCCCCACTGATCTCCCTTCTGGCACTTATCCGTGTAAGCGGAACAAGTGCTACACATGCCCTTACACTTCCTCCCTTACCACCATTCAGGGCCCCAAACAGTCCTTCCAGGTGAGGCAACACTTCACCTGTGAGTGGACTGGGGTGATATACTGCGTCCGGTGCTCCCGATGTGGCCTTTTATATATTGGCGAGACCTGACGCAGACTGGGAGACCGCTTTGCTGAACATCTACGCTCTGTCTGCCAGAGAAAGCAGGATCTCCCAGTGGCCACACATTTTAATTCCACATCCCATTCCCGTTCTGACATGTCTATCCACGGCCTCCTCTACTGTAAAGATGAAGCCACACTCAGGTTGGAGGAACAATACCTTATATTCCGTCTGGGTAGCCTCCAACCTGATGGCATGAACATTGACTTCTCTAACTTCCGCTAAGGCCCCACCTCCCCCTCGTACCCCATCTGTTACTTATTTTTATGCACACATTCTTTCTCTCACTCTCCTTTTTCTCCCCCTGTCCCTCTGAATATACCTCTTGCCCATCCTCTGCGTCCCCCCCACTGTCTTTCTTCCCGGACCTCCTGTCCCATGATCCTCTCGTATCCCCTTTTGCCTATCACCTGTCCAGCTCTTGGCTCTATCCCTCCCCCTCCTGTCTTCTCCTATCATTTTGGATCTCCCCTTCTCCCTCCCCCTCTCAAATCCCTTACTCACTCTTCCTTCAGTTAGTCCTGACGAAGGGTCTCGGCCTGAAACGTCGACTGCACCTCTTCCTACAGATGCTGCTTGGCCTGCTGCGTTCACCAGCAACTTTGATGTGTGTTGTCTAAAAGCACAACTTGTGATGCAAGACCATTAAGAAAATCAAATTATAGTGTGCCGCAGGAGAGAAGATACAGATTGGTTTGGGGGCTAATTCAAGGCTCAAAGTTCGTAGTAAATTTATTATCAAAGTATATATATGCCACCATAAGCAATGCTGTGATTCATTTTCTTGTGGACATTCACAGTAAATACAAAGAAACACAATAGAATCAGTGAAAAACTGCTCACAAAGACGGACAAACAACCCAGTATGCAAAGGACAACAGATTGTACAGATACAAAAAAAAACAAAATAATAATAAGCAATAAATATTGAGATCATGAGTTGTAGAATCCTTGAAAGTGAGTCCTTAGGTTGTGGAATGAGTTCAGTGCTGGGGTGAGTGAAGCTATCCACATTGGTTTAAGAGCCTGATGGTTGAAGGGTAATAACTATTCCTGAACCTGGTGGTGTGGGATCTAAGGCTGCTGTACCTCCTTCCTGATGGCAGCAATGAAAAGAGAACATGGCCTGGATGGTGGGGGTCCCTGATGATGGATGCCGTTTTCCTGGGACGGTGCTCCATGCAGAAGTGCTCAATAGTGGGGAGGGCTTTACCTGTGATGGATAGGATCATAGGGGACTCCCTACCATCCATCGAGGACATTTATCAGGAGTGCTGTGTATTCAGGGTCCTTAGTATTATTAAGGATCCCACTCATCCATCCAGAATCCTCTTTAACTTTCTATCATCAGGCAGGAGACTCCAATGCATAAAAAGAAGAATGGTCAGGATGGGAAACAGTCTATTTCCTCGGGCCTTTAGGCTTCGGAATTCCTTGCCGCATTGCATTTGAAGCGTCAAGGGTTAATCTGTTCCTTACCTTACAATATTTAACTTAGGCAATTTGCTTTGTTTATTTATGCATAATTCATCTGTACATTTTATCCTTACTTATTTGTGTGTTTTATGTGTGATTTATGTACTACTGTGCTTTACACCTGGTTGGGAGAACATTGTCTTATTTGACGGTATACATGTATATAGTAAAATGACAACAAACTTGACGATCCACTATGTTTGTCCCTCCTCATCAGCAGATTTTCAACAATCAAAGCCTTGTAAATAGTGGAACTATTTTGAACTACAGAAAAAAATATACATAGAGATTATACCAACTTGATCTCTTTTTCATTCACAGATTTTGACTTGAATGAAATATTTAGAATGGGATTGCTCTCTGGCTGACACTTGTTCCTACTTGAAGACGATTTAGCAAAATATTTCATTCAGTTTTGTATATTGGAAAGATGAAAATGGTTTCATAAAACACAGTTGATGAAAAACAAAGTAGAATTGGATTATAATATAATAGAAGGGTCTGTGTGCATTGAATTGGATTGGTGAAATGCCGGCTTCTATAATCATGCTCTGTATATTATAAGAGTCTCAATGTGTGCACTCCGCTCCTGTGGGGATCTCTACAGTTAGTCATTCAGCACAGCTTCATGCAAGTCACATGACTGTCCGAAGGTCAAAGGAACTGGCTTGGCTTGTCCTTAGATTAGAGGCTCGATGTCTGTGACTGGAGGTTGGAGACTTTATGTTTTGATGCGTGTGTGAAATGTGTCTCTTCTCCATCCACCCATCATCAACAACTCTATAGTCAGCATCATAGCAACATTCAGGTTCCTGGGTATCATTATTTCACAGGATCTCATGTGAGAGAATCACATTTCCTTCATTAACCAAAGGCTTGGCCGAGGATCTACTTGCTGCAGTTGGTCAAACTCCATCTTCCCCAGAACATATTCTGTGTACATACACTGTCATCAATAGAGAGCATCCTCACATCAACCATTACTGTCTAGTTTGGTGACTCCATCTTCCCCAGAATATTCTGGTGACACTACACACCCTGCAAGCTGCCTTTTCCAAAATCTCCCTTCCGGAAAGCTCTGTAAGACTATTAAAACAAAAATTTCATGGCATCTTAAAAGTTTCTTCCCTCAGGCAATTAATCTGATCGACCATTGTAATTATCCCTCAACCCCTCTATTTATTACCCCTGTCTCTGCACCGTAAACACATCAAACCACTTTTTGTAATGGTGCTTACATTGTAAATACATTCTGGTATTTACGCACTTTTTAATTCTGTATTCATATTTCAACATTTAACTTTGATTTTTTAATGATTCTTTATTTTGTATAACTTTTGAATGTTGCTGTTTTTAGTTACATGCCACACCCTGACCACCACAGCACAGCAAATTTCTAATACTGTACATTGAACATTACAATCCTTTGGTCCACAATGTTGCTGACCTTGCTGACCTTTTAATCTACTCCAAATTCAATCTAATCTCCCCTCCCACATAGCCCTTCATTTTTCTATCATCCATGTGCCTATCTACAAATCTCTTAAATGCCCCGATTACATCTGCCTTTACTACTCCCCCGGCATGGCGTTGCACACTCCAACCACTCTCTGTGTAAATAACCTACCTCTGATATCTCCCCCATACGTTCCTCCAATCACCTTAAAGTTATGTCCACTCGTATTAACCATTTCTACCCTGGGAAAAAGTCTCTGTCTATCCACTCAGTCTATGCCTCTTATCATCTTGTACACCTCTATCAAATAACCTCTAATTTTCCTTCTCTCCAAGGAGAAAAGTCCTATCTTGCTCAACCTATCCTCATAAGGCATGCTCTCTAATCCAGGAAGCATCCTAGTAAATCTCATCTGCACCTTCTCAAAAGCTTCCACATCCTTCTTATAAGAAGGTGACCTGAATCAAACACAATATGTAAATGTATGTGGTAAATAAAGCTGATCCCTTAACCCTTGACTGTTGCAGGGACAATGGCCACGGATGGAACCTTAGTCAGAGACATTGTGAATCTCGACTCTAAAGTTTAATGTTCACAGTGCTTAGCTTCCAGAGGTAGACAATGTCTGAGGAATAGTCCTCTATGTAAGTGGCAGAAGGAGAGGTCCTCCTCAGCCACCTCCTGCCCTACCTGTGGCCCTTTAAGAGGAAGTAATTTATCGTCCATCCCAGGGGACAGGCTAAGTGGTAGGAAGATGATGCTGGTCGATGGGACTCATCTATTTAACCCTTGCTTAATCACAGGACAATTTGTAATGAACAATTAACCTACAAACTGGTATGTCTTTGACCTGTGGGAGGAAACCAGAGCACCTGGAGGAAACCCACACGCTCAAGGGGAGAATGTACAAACTCCTAACAGACAATGCTGGAATTGAACTCCAAACTCCGATGTCCCAAGCTGTAATAGTGCTGTGCGAACCGCTACACTACTGTGGTGTCCTATAAATGCTACGCTATTGTGGCGCCTAAATAAACCTCTTTCACAAAGTTAACATGTGTGATAACGCCTTGTGACCCACTGCTGCAATAAAACCGATACCTGTTCATGCAGTTACAATATTTGAGCATACGTAATGAGGAGACTTTGCAGAGTACATTATTATTCACCTCACGTACAACGCCGGTCCCACCTTTATCATTATTTGTGATGGATTTCCTAACTGCTTCTGTCACCTGCGGGTTTTACCAGGAGAATGTGAACCAGTGTTAATTTATACTCTTTGACAGGATCGAGCTTCATCTCAGAAACTACGTTCATGCAGTAATAAGCTTTCAAATTAAAAATTAAGATGTGTTTAGGCCGAAAGAATATTGTCACAAACAGAATAAACAAATTTTTTAAAAAAACACCTTCCAGTTCTTGCTGTTCAATGTAAATTTCAGCTTTTAATGGATGAGTTGAAATGGATTTTGTTGAATATTTTAAAGTCATGCATATTTTAGAAATTTGTAATAATGGCAGGAGGTAACTGCACTTACACCAAATACAGTCCTTCAAATCTAAATGGAATAACGCAGAAAACAGACAACTTGGTGTTATAATGTCACAAATCATCAGGGAACTCTTCTCCCTGGATCATGTGATTTAACCTACCTTTACATTTTAACAGTCAAGATATCAACGGATCAGCAAATAAAATCTTTTATATGTTGCAGCACTACTGTGAACAGGTCATTCAGCTCACTATTCTGGCACAGAGTTTATTTGTTCTGGCACAGAATAGTGGTCTGAATGGTCTGTTCAGTGCAATCTTAAGAAGACCATAAGACAGAATTATGCCATTTGGCCTTTGAGTCTGCTCTGTCATTCCATCATGACTGATTTATTGTCCCTCTCAACCCCATTCTCCTGCCTTCTCCCTGTAACCCTTGAGGCCCTTAATAATCAAGAACCTATCAACCTCCTCTTTAAATATACCCGACGACTTGGCCGCCAGAGCTGCCTATGGCAATGAATTACACTGTCTAGCTCATCCTCATCTCTGCTCTAAAGGAATGCCTTTGTATGCTGAGGCTACGTGCTCTGGCCTTAGAGCCCCCACTATAGGAAAACTACTCCCCACATCCACTCTATCTAGGCCTTTCATTATTCACTAGGTTCCAATGACATCCCCCCTCATGCTTCTAAATTGGAGTGGGTACAATCCCAGAGCCATTGAATGTGCTTCATACGTTAACCCTTTCATTCCTGGGATCATCCTTGTGAACCTTCCAGGAACTTAGCACTCTGCGTAAAAACTTGCCCCTCTCATCACCTTTAAACATTTCCCCTACCCCAGGGAAAAAGATTCTGTCCTTCTAGTCATGAATTCCAGTCGACTTTGAATTGGAGGGTTCTGGATTAAAATCTAACCCACTATACAAATTTAACCTCCTGTGCAGAGAAGGTGAGGAACGTTAGACTTCATTTCGAAGGGGGAGGAGGTGGAATTATCGGAGGTTAGAGAAATCGATCTTCATGTTGTCAGGTTGGAATATGAAGTGTTGCTATTCCAACCTGAGAGTGGCCTCATCGTGGCAGTAGGGAAGGCCACGGATTGACATGTCGGAATGGGAATGGGAAGTGGAATTGAAATGGTTGGCCACTGGGAAATCCTGTTTTCTGTGGCAGACAGAAACTTCTTGGGTGGCCCCAAGCCTGACTGCAAAGGAGGAGGGTTGGGCCTGGGGTTTACAACCTCATCCTGGAAAAACCCAGAGCCACAGAAATGGCAACAGAAGCTCCAGAAACCTCATCTCTGAGAGAGGAAGGATCCTCGTCTAGAGGATGTATGAAGTCGTGTGTTGGAAAGGACGATGGTGGTGGAGGTGGATATGATAGGGTCTTTTAAGAGACTCCTGGACAGGTAGATGGAGCTCAGAAAAACAGAGGGCTATGGATAACACAGGTAATTTCTAAGGTAAGGACACGTTCGGGTCAGCTTCATAGGCCGAGGGGCCTGTACTGTGCTGTAGGTTTTCTATGTTTCTAGGACTTTGGCCAGCTGCTGTAGGTGGCCTACACCCCGGTAGGGGTTGAGGAGGAGGTGGCATACCAAGGTGCTCAATGAAGGGTCCTCAGACTACATTGGGATACAGTGGATGACCCCGACAGACTCGCAGGTGAAGTGTCGCCTTGTCTGCGAAGACGGTGAGGGGCCCTGAACGGCAGTGAGTTGTGCACAGTCTTGATCACCCATCTTTTGGAAAGAAACCACTGAACTGCAAAGGGTGCAGAGACGGTTTACAAGGATTCAAGGCCTGAGTGATAAGGCAAGGTTAGGCAGGTCAGGACTTTATTCTTTGACTGAAGGAGATTGAGGGGTGCATGAAGTCATCAGAATCTGAGATATGGAGAACGCACGTTCTTTTCCCCGGGGTTGGGGAACTAAAGGGAGCTGAGTGGTAACTTCTGTTGGCAGAGGGTGGAAGGTATACGGAATGAGCTACCAGAGGAAGTAGTTAAGATAAGAAATATTACAACATTTGAAAGACATTTAGAAAAGTGCGTGGTGAAGATCAGTTTAGAAAGATATGGGTCAAACTCGAGCCAATGGGTCTAGTTTATTAGGTACCATAGTTGGCATGGACAATTTGGGCTGAAGGGCCTGTTTCCATGAAGTATATTGATTGACTGGCTGCATCACGGCCTGGTACGGAAACACCAATTCCCTTCAGTGGAAAATCCTACAGCCCAGTCCATCACGGGTAAATCCCTCCACACCTCTGAGCACATCTTCACGAAATGTTGTTGCAGGAAAGCAGCATCCATCATCAGGGACCCCCACCACCCAGGCCATGCTCTCTTCTCACTGCTGCCATCAGGAAGGCGGTACAGGAGTCTCAGGACTCACACCACCAGTTTCAGGAACAGTTATTATCCCAAAACCATCAGGCTCTTGAATAAAAGTGGATAACTTCACTCAACTTCACTCGCCCCATCACCGAAATGCTTCCATAACCAGTGGACTCACTTTCAAGGACTCTTCATCTCATGTTCTCAATATTTATTGCTTATTTATTATTATTATTATTTCTTTCTTTTTGTATTTGCACAATCTGTTGCCTTTTGCACTCTGATTGAATGTCCAAGTTGGTGCATTAATTCTGTTATGGTTATTATTCTATTATGAATTTATTGAATATGCCTGCAAGTAAATAAATATTACCTCAATATACGTACTTTGATAATAAATTTACTTTGAACTTTGAACTACTACTCTATGACTCTATCAATGCCTACGTGGGTTTCCATAACAACATCTTCTACTTGAATGAATTGAGTGGGATCGGAGGCAAAGGTGTTCAGTTGGAGAGTGCAGAGCTCTCGATGACTGTACGCACTGTACTTATCCACTGTCCAGTGGGAGTTACATTCATTACAGAGTTCACGTACTGATGCTACCAGGCCATGTTACAGTGTTAGAAATAACATTGGGGGTTGAGTTCAGGAGTTGTGAGGTAATGTTGCAGCTCTATAAAACTCTGGTTAGACCACACTTAGAATATTGCATTCAGTTCTTGTTGCCTCATTACAGGAAGGATGTGGAAGCCCTTGACAGGGTGCGGAAGAGATTTACCAGGATGCTGTCTGGATTAATGAGCATGTCTTAGGAGGAAAGTTGAGTGAGCTTTTCTCTTTGCAGTGAAGGAGGATGAAAGTTGACTTGACAGAGGTGTACAAGATGATAAGAGGCAAAGATCGAGTGGAGAGTTAGAGACTTTTTCCCAGGACGGAATTGGCTAATATGAGGGAGCATAATTTTAAGGAGTTTGGAGGAAAGTATAGGAGGGATGTCAGAGGTATGCTTCTTTTACACACAGAAAGTGATAGGTCCGTGGAACGCCCTGCTGGGGATGGGGTTAGAGGCCGTGGAACGCCTGCTGGGGATGGTGTTAGAGTCCGTGGAACGCCCTGCTGGGAATGGTGTTAGAGGCAGACACATTAGGGACACTTAACAGAGTCTTAGATAGGCCAAGTGGTTAAGGCGTTCGTCTAGTGATCTGAAGGTCGCTAGTTCGAGCCTTGGCTGAGGCGACGTGTTGTGTACTTGAGCAAGGCACTTAACCACACATTGCTTTGCGACAACACCAGTGCCAAGCTGTATCAGCCCTAGTGCCCTTCCCTTGGACTGCTGTGGAGAGGGGAGACTTGCAGCATGGGCAACTGCTGGTCTTCCATACAACCTTGGCCAGGCCTGCATCCTGGAAACCTTCCAAGGTGCAAATCCATGGTCTCACGAGACTAACGGATGCCTATTATAGATAGGAAAAATGGAGCACTGTGAACTGTGTGGGAGGGAAGAGTTAGGTTTATCGAGGTTAAAAGGACGGCACAAGGATCTGGGCTGTAGGGCCCATTCCTTTTGTGTGAACACGCGCTGATACTACTGCAGAAATTTAACCAGAGACAGTGATATTATCACATTGGACCAACTTATCAGGGCATTGGACTGGCACCTGATGCCTTGTGAACAAACTTCGTCAATATTTGGCATTATTCAGCTCTGTGTAGAAAGCAGCCTGTGTTTTAAATATTCCAACTATGTAAATAACAGTTGACTTGATTTTATTTTAACCAATTAACAGGAGGAGACTTGAATTCAAGCCCTTCTGGGAATTCTGTCCTGATGCTCAGCCAAGCCGTACAAAATTAGCAAATCTCAAGCATCAACAGCGTTGGCATGAAGCTATCGAAGCATAAAAACTAAATGAATTTGGCCTACAGATGACGAGGGTCATTGAAACACATCGTCAACAGGACTGGGGAGGTAGCTCACTCCTCCCTAATGGCCAGCGTCATCTGAGGCTCTGTCCTTGAACAGTCTGACACCTTATAGGCCTCCGAATTATTTTTAAAGATGTCTCTCTGACAGAGTATTTTTTAACATGAATCAAATAGATCAAATTATTCAAAAAATTTAAGAAGATAAAAAACATTTAATTAGTACTAATTAAATAATTAGAAAGGATAAAATTATTTTGAGCTTTTAACTTGTGGTTAGCGCTATGCATCATAGTGCCCGGGTTCAATTCTTGCCACTGACTGAAAATTAACAATTAGATTTATTTGTTGTGTGTACATTGAAACATCGAGACATATAACCATATAACTATATAACAATTACAGCACGGAAACAGGCCATCTCGGCCCTTTTAGTCCGTGCTGAACTCTTACTCTATCCTATTCCCACCGACCTGCACTCAGCCCATAACCCTCCATTCCTTTCCTGTCCATTTATCTATCTGATTTAACTTCAAATGACAACATAGAACCTAGAACAACATAGAACGACAACATATAGTGAAATGTGTTGTTTGTGACAAATCAAATCAGTGAGGATTATTCTGGAGCAAACAGGAATTCTGCAGATGCTGGAAATTCAAGCAACACACATCAAAGTTGCTGGTGAACGCAGCAGGCCAGGCAGCATCTGTAGGAAGAGGTGCAGTCGATGTTTCAGGCCGAGACCCTTCGTCAGGACTAACTGAAGGAAGAGTGAGTAAGGGATTTGAAAGTTGGAGGGGGAGATGTCTTCCTTTTTTAAAGAAAGGGGCTTCCCTTCCTCCACTATCAACTCTGCTCTTAAACGCATCTCCCCCATTTCACGTACATCTGCTCTCACTCCATCCTCCCGCCACCCCACTAGGAATAGGGTTCCCCTGATCCTCACCTACCACCCCACCAGCCTCCGGGTCCAACATATTATTCTCCGTAACTTCCGCCACCTCCAACGGGATCCTACCACTAAGCACATCTTTCCCTCCCCACCTCTCTCTGCATTCCGCAGGGATCGCTCCCTACACAACTCCCTTGTCCATTCGTCCCCCCCATCCCTCCCCACTGATCTCCCTCCCGGCACTTATCCGTGTAAGCGGAACAAGTGCTACACATGCCCTTACACTTCCTCCCTTACCACCATTCAGGGCCCCAAACAGTCCTTCCAGGTGAGGCAACACTTCACCTGTGAGTCGACTGGGGTGATATACTGCGTCTGGTGCTCCCGATGTGGCCTTTTATATATTGGCGAGACCCGACGCAGACTGGGAGACCGCTTTGCTGAACATCTACGCTCTGTCCGCCAGAGAAAGCAGGATCTCCCAGTGGCCACACATTTTAATTCCACATCCCATTCCCATTCTGACATGTCTATCCACAACCTCCTCTACTGTAAAGATGAAGCCACACTCAGGTTGGAGGAACAACAGCTTATATTCCGTCTGGGTAGCCTCCAACCTGATGGCATGAACATCGACTTCTCTATCTTCCGCTAAGGCCCCACCTCCCCCTCATACCCCATCTGTTACTTATTTTTATGCACACATTCTTTCTCTCACTCTCCTTTTTCTCCCTCTGTCCCTCTGAATATACCTCTTGCCCATTCTCTGGGTCCCCCCCCCCTTGTCTTTCTTCCCGGACCTCCTGTCCCATGATCCTCTCGTATCCCTTTTGCCTATCATCTGTCCAGCTCTTGGCTCCATCCCTCCCCCTCCTGTCTTCTCTTATCATTTTGTATCTCTCCCTCCCCCTCCAACTTTCAAATCCCTTACTCACTCTTCCTTCAGTTAGTCCTGACGAAGGGTCTCGGCCTGAAATGTTGACTATACCTCTTCCTACAGATGCTGCCTGGCCTGCTGCGTTCACCAGCAACTTTGAGGATTATTCTGGGCAGTCCACAAGCGTCACTAGGCTTCTGGTGCTAATGTAGCATCCCCAGAACTCACTAACCCTAACCATACTGTACACGCTTGGAATGTGGGAGGAAATCTACAGGGACAACGTACAAACTCCTCATAGACAGCATGTTCACCCCGTGTCTGAGTGGGTTTCCTCCGGGTGCTCCAGTTTCCTCCCACATTCCAAAGACGTACAGGAGAGGGTTAGTCATGCTATGTTGGCATGGAAGCGTGGCAACACTCGCGGGCTTCCCCAGCACATCCTCAGACTGCATTGGTTATTGATCCAAATGATGCATCTCACTGTAAGTTTCCACGTGCATGTGACAAATAAAACTAATCTTTAACCTCTATCCTCAGTAGGGGCGGGCCCACACAGGTGAACTGAGAGGCCGTTGCTGAATGGCTTTCCACGGCCTAACACTGAGGGCAGATGTGCAGCACATCTGGCCTCTCCCTGCAGCTGTAAGTGCTGTGATGCTGGGATCAATGGAAAGGTCCATGGTGAAGCAGGAGGTAGGATACACCAACATCTGATCGCCGGCTCTCGACTGGCACCAAAGCCGCCGACATCAAAGTTTAAAGGTCAAAGTAAATTTATATCAAAGTGTGTATATACTGTATCACCTGAGATTCATCTTCATGCTGGCGTTCACAGTAGAACAAAGAAATACAAACAGTAGTCAGTGAAAAACTACACACAAAGAAAGACTGACAAACAATGTGCAAAAGACAACCTATGCAAATACAAAAACAATTATAATAAATAAATAAAATATTACTGAGAAGGTGAGTGGCAGAGTCCTTGAATGTGAGTCTGTAGGTTGTGGGAACATTTCAATGTCGAGGTGAGTGAAGTTATCCCCACCCGTCAGGAGCCTAATGGATGTAGGGTAACAACTGTGCCTGAACCTGGTGGTGTGGGGTCCTGATGGTTGAGGGGTGATAACTGTGCCTGAACCTGGTGGTGTGGGTCCTGATGGTTGAGGGGTGATAACTGTGCCTGAACCTGGTGGTGTGGGTCCTGATGGTTGAGGGGTGATAACTGTGCCTGAACCTGGTGGTGTGGGTCCTGAGGCTCCTGTACCTTCTTCCTGATGGCAGCAGTGAGAAGAGAGTAGGGTCTGGGTGATGAGGGTCCCTGATGCTGCTTTCTTGTGGCAATGCTCCATGTAGATGTACCCAGTGGTGGGGAGGGCTTTACCCGTGATGGACTGTCTACATAAGACAACTCCCCAACAGTCACCTTTGTGCTGTAGCCTCAGATACCTGAGAACAAGACTTGCAACCCTAACTTGGGTCTTGGGGAAACATGACCAGATCCTAGACATCAGCCCAATCACACAGATTAGCTCCAAGATGGCAATGATCAAATGTAAGTGTGATTTGAGTAGCTTTATTCAAAATCAGAAGAATCAGGCATCAGTACATTATAGTACATATTGTGTTCATCCATCGTCAATGTCGATGAGGACCTCAACACCATTATGATGGTGTTGAGACTAGCGCGTGGTTTGGATCTAATTGAGGGAGAGTTGCGCAGCGTCAGCCTCGCTCTCTCTTCCCAATTCCCATCTGGATCCAGTGGCAAGACAGAGTCGAGATGGCTGGAGATGGGACTAGGCGCAGTGGATGACCAGGACGTCTTCTGTGTCTTGTCCTGCTCTACATGTTCCACGATGCTTGCAGAGACTGCCTTCTTGACCGTTGGACCTTCCATTGGTCTCGTCCGCTCAATCCGCCGGAGTCTGTCTTCACATGCTGGGATAGACAACTCCCTATATCACCGAGGGTTTGAGACCCGTCGGCTACCCTCACCTGGTTTAGCCGGCTTGTCGAAGCCGTTGCCTGGGGTGTGGCCGCTGTCGCATGCGAACTGCTACGGGGAGCCACAGGTGAGAGCTGAGTGCCAGGTGGGGACCAAAGGTGGAGTAACTGCTTTGAAAAGGACGAGACATGTTCCCCCATCAGAGGTGCTACCCCTCCCTGACACCCCACACATAAAATATACTATAAATTACAATAGAAATATGCACTCAATTGTACCTTCTGTACCTAATAAAGTGGCCACTGAGTGTATGTTCATGATCTTCAGCTGCTGTAGCCCATCCACATCAAGGTTCAAATGTTGTGCATCCAGAGATGCTCTTCTGCACCTCACTGTTGTAACACGTGGTTATTTCAGCTACTGTCACCTTCCTCTCAGCTTCAATCAGTTGGATGATTCTCCTCTGACCTCTCTCAATAACAAAACTGCTGCTCACCGGATGATTTTTGTTTTTGCACCATTCTCTGTAAACTCGAGAGACTGTTGTGTTTGAAAATCCCTGGAGTTCAGCAATTTCTGAGCTACTCAAAACACCCTGTCTGGCACCAACAATCATTCCATGGTCACATTTCTTCCCCATTCAGATGTTTGATCTGAACAACAACGAACCTCTTCACGACTTCTGCATGTTTTAATGCATTGAGTTGCTGTTTAGATATTTACATTAAAGAGCAGGTGCACATGTGTAGTTAATAACGTGGATATGGAGTGTATGCTGTGAAATTTGTTGTTTTGTGCCATCAGTACAGTGCAAGACAAAGCAGACAATAATTCACAGTAAGAAATATATACTAAAGAGAGCAAAAATAGCATGTCATGTGTGGCAATTGTGATGGTGACATGGATTATGATCCACATTACACCTAAAAGTCAATGGCCTTTATTACGTCCCTGCGTGGAGCTGAACTACATTTGCCAACGTCAAAGTCAAGTTTATTGTCACCTGCACAAGTACGTGAAAATGAAAAGCTTACAGCGTCATCACAGGCACGTAGCATCATTCGCAAGAAAAACAGAAATTAAACATAAATTATTCACAAGTCTTCCAAGAAGACACATTTAGAACAAAAAAAAGCAAACAGATAAACGAACAGTTGATGTTTCAGGCAGACTGCCTTCATCAGGACTCACGAGATGGCGACTGTTTATTCATTTCCATCAATACTGTCTGACCTGCTGAGCTCCTCCAGCACTGTGTGTGTTGCTCTGGATTTCCAGTTTCTGCAGAATCTCTTGTGTTTCAAAGTTCAAAGTAAATTTATTAACAAGGTGCATAAATGTCACCATATACAACCCTGAGATTTGTTTTCCTGTGGGCATTCTCACCAACTCTACAGAACAGTAGCTATAACAGGATCAGTTAGAGATCTACCAGAGTGCAGAAGACAATAAACTGTGCAAGTGCAAATGTAAGTAAATAGCAATAAATAGCCATAACTTGAGATAACGAGATAGAGTCCTTAAAGTGAGATAATTGATTACGGGAACATTTCAATGATGGGGCAAGTGAAGTTGTGTGTAGTTATCCACTTTTATTCAAGAGCCTGATGACTGAGGGGTAGTAACTGTTCTTGAACCTGGTGGGGTGAGCCCTGAGGCTCTTGTGGGGCTATAGGCTTCAGTACCTCCTTCCTGTTCCAGAATGATTTGACTTGATGCTTTATTTGCGTGGTCTGGTAAGAACAATTTATAACCTCTCAAAGCAATAACATCAGCAAGAGTCAGGACCTCGTAACCAGTCGAATAAAGGTTGAAAATATTTGGAATAATCAGGAAAAAATCTATATTACCTATTCCTGAGATTAAGTTCTGGCCCTGATGCACAGCGTGCTCTACGTATAAAAGCAAATATCGATCTGGTGGATTTAAAATCTCTCCCAAGTAATGGCTTCATTAACTGGAAATGAAATGTGGATTGAACGCTGAACATTGATGCAGAATCCATTATCCAGAGCTCATTACAGCTGGAAGATTGACAACAGGGTTCAGAAGGCATTTATAATATTTATAAACACTGTTTTAGGAATGATTTGGTTAGTTTGTCATAGGAAAGATGCAGTTAATCTAGAAAGAGTGCAGGAAAGACTTGAGGATTTTGCCAGGGCTGTAGGGCCTGGTTATAGAGTGAGGTTAGCCAGGGATCATCAGAGAATGAGGTGTGACCTTACTGCATCGCACACAAAGTGCCGGAGGAACTCAGCAGGCCAGGCCAGTCGACATGTCTACGATTAGGAGCGGCAGAGGTAGGGTGGATGTCAACAGTCTTTTCATAGGTGGGGCAGTCCTGAACTGTGGATCATAGGTTTAGGGTGAGAAAGGAAAGATTTAAGAGACCTGAGAAGAAGCTTCTTCCACACAGAGGGCGGTGAATGTATGGAACCAGCTGCCAGATGAAGTGGTTGGGCCAGGCGAAGTAATATATCTAAAATAGCCCATACACACAAGAGATTCTGCAGATCTGGAAATTCAGGGCGACACACACAAAATGCTGGAGGTACTCAGCAGGTCAGGTAGCGTCTATGGAGGGGAATAAACAATCGATGTTTCAGGCTGAGACCCTTCTTCAGGACTGGAAAGGAAGGGAGCAGAAGCTGGAAAAAAAGGAGGGGGAAGGGAGGAGTACAAGGTGGCAGGTGATCGGTAAGACCAGGTGGGTGGATGAGGTAAGAAGCTGAGAGGTGATAGGTGGAAGAAGTAAAGGGCTGAAGAAGAATGAGTCTGATAGGAGACAATGGTGGACAATAGAAGAAAGGGAAGGAGGAGAGGAACCAAAGGGAGATGATGGGCGGGTGACGAGATCAGAGAGTGTAAGAGGGGGGCCAGGGTGGGGGATGAAAGAAGAAAGGAAGGGGCGGGGTAGAAATTATTGAAAGTTAGAGAAATCAGTCTTCATCATTTAAGCAGCACTTGGATACGTACATGAGAAGATTAGCTTTGTCTAGATCAAAACAGACAGTGAAATGCGTAGTGTGTACCAATGACCAACACAGTCCGAGGATGTGCTGAGGGCAGACTGCAAGAGCCACCAGGCTTTCAGCACCAACATAGCATGCCCACAACTTACTAACCCCAACCTGAACGTCTTTGAGAATGTGGGAGGAAACCAGAGGATCTGAAGGAAACACACAGGGAGACCATAAGACTCAAGAGCAGAATTAGGCCATTCGTCCTATCGAGCCTGCTCCATCATTCGATCATGGCTGATTTACTATCTCTCTCAACCCCATATTCTTGCCTTTTCCCCGTAACCTTTGATGCTCTTACTAATCAAGAACCTATCAACCTCCACTTTAAATATACCCAGTGAAGGTACAAATTCCTTAGGGCTAGGAGGGATGTGGGCTGAATGCAGGAAATTGGAACTAACTTGGGCCGAAGGGCTTGTATCTGTACTGTATTGCTTTAGGCCCCTGTGACTCCATGAACCTAATGTTGGGGCTTTCAAAGACCACTTCAGAAAATTAAGAGGATAGACACCAAAGGTTTATAACAATCACCCTTCAAGCGACACACCACTCCAGTTTGACATTCTGCTCTTTCACAAGGTAGGCTGTTAATGCAGAGCTGGTTTCATTGTCGCTAATTGTACTTGGTAACTATGTTTCCACTGTAACACCCACACATAATTTCTACTGAGTGGCTGTTAATGGCGATATCGCTATTTATACGTGTTATTATCAGAACCCAAGGTCACAAGATAGGATCAACAAAGCATTCAAACACAAACCGGCCCAGGTTCCAAACACCACTGGGACACAATAAATACACTCGATATAATCACCTCCTGTAACAACTTGCTATGCCCTTGGAAATTATCTTGTTTTAAATATCCAAATTTCCTTTACTTCCCACAAGGGACACACACACCCTGTGTGTTATCAAATTAAAACAAAAGATCAGACACATTTCACTTGCTTCCACCTTGCTGAAGTGGGGGGGGGGGGAGGAGCAACAAAACGTACCTAAATTAACAGGTGTGATGAATTAAATGCTGGAGGGGCAGGCAGCATCTGGGGTGGGGTGAGGTGGGGAGGGGGATAGATAGTCCTAATGAAGGGCCTCGAGGCAAAACATCAGCTGTTTATTTCCCTCCATAGATGCTGCCTGACCTGCTGAGTTTCTCCAGCATTTTGTGTGTGTGTTGCTCTGGATTTCCAGCGTCTGCAGAATGAGCCCCCCGCCCCCCCCCCCACCGCCATTTTGCTTCTGTTGAGGGTGTATTGCCTATAGTTTGATACCAGAACATTGCGAAGCTTTTAAGTCAGGTCAGCTTTACAGTTCTCGAGCAGCTTTTGTGTCCTTGTCTCTTCTCTAAGCCCATCAGCCCTACTGGGGCTTAGGCCATTGGCCAGAGTCTTTTGTCTTGGGCCAATCTGTGAGGTTGTCCCCAGGTGTAGCCCGTCTTCAAAGATCCTTCCTCTCCCAGGGATGAGGATTTTGGAGCTTCTGTTGGGGTGGGGTTGCTAACCCCAAGCACAACCCTCCTCCTTTTGCTGCCAGGCTTGGGACCCTTTGTGGCGGAGCTCTCCTTGTCTCACTGTGATTCGTTTTGTCAGTAAGCTCCCTGTCTCTCTGCCTCTTTCTTTGTCACTCTGTCTTTGCCCCCTTCCGCCACCTCACCCCACTCCCACCTTCCCTATGTCTGCTTTTCTCCGCAGTGGTTCAACGTGTCTATAGTGCGATGTCTCTATCACGTCCTGACCAGTGAAGACTTTTGAGAAATTTCCTTCCCACCCTTTACTCACTTACACACCCCTTCCCTAAAATCTCTCCTGGCCAGATGTCTCATGCCCCGATCTCTCCTGGCCACATGTCTCATGGACCCATATATATTGCCTGCTCCTGGATGTGTCACCTTTAGACACAACAGAACAACAAGCTTTTCCCCTCGGGTTGGTACAGTAGGGTAGTGGTTAGCACAACGCTTTACGGTACCAACAACATGGGTTCGATTCCCACCACTGAATGTAAGGAGATTGTTCATTGTCCCCATGACTGCATGGGTTTCCTCTAGGTGGTCCGGTTTCCTCCCACAGTTGGAGACATAACATTAGTAGGTTAATTGGTCATCATAAATTGTCCTCTGATTAGGCTAGAGTTAAATCGGGGGTTGCTGGGTGGTGCGGCTCAAAGGGACAAAAGAGCCTATTCTGTCCTGTATCTCAATAAATAAATAAAAGGTTGGGTCAGATGCAAACTGGAGGTCATGGGTTAAGGGTGAAAAGTGAACTACTCAGGGTGAACATGAGGGGGAACTTCTTCACTCAGAGGGTGGTGAGAGTGTGGAACGAGCTGCCAGCACAAGTGGTGGACGTGGGTTTGATTTCAACATTTAAGGGAAATTTGGATAGGTGCATGGATGGGAGGGTATGGCCATACGACCATAAGGGATAGAAGCAGACTGAGATTGTCTGGTCAGTTGAGTCTGCTGTACCATTCCATCATGGTATACACCCTCCTCTGGACCCTGGTGTAGAGGAGGGGGTAGTAGACAGGTCAAGTTGGCACAGACTAGATGGGCCAAAGTGTCTGTATCCATGCTGTTGTGCTCTATGACTCTGTTAGCTGGTGGTTTAGGGAACAGGGACCATGGGCTTTAAACGATGGGGAAAGATACATGATGGGGGTTGGGGTAGTGGAGGCTCATACTGGGGAACATTCATACATTGGGAATAGTGAGAAGACAATAAGACATGGGAGCATCGAGTCTGCTCTGCCATTCCATCACGGCTGATTTACTATCCCTCACGACCCCCTTCACCCCATAACCTTTGACACCCTCACTAATCAAAAACCTATAGAGGTATACAAAATTCTGAGGGGGTATTGATAGAGTAAATGCAAGCAGGCTTCTCCCACTGAGGTTGGGTGGGACTACAACTAGAGGCAAAGGTTAAGGGTGAAAGGTGAAAGGTTTAATGGAAACATAAGGGGAAACTTCACTCAGAGGGTGGTGAGATTGTGGAACGAGCTGCAGTACAAATGGAGCATGAGAGCTTGATTTCAGGGTTTAAGATGAGCTTGGATATGCACATGAAATGGCAGGGGCACGGAGGGCGAGAGGAAGCCGTGTAAATGGTTCAGTACAGACTAAATGGGCCAGAAGTTCTGTTTCTATGCTGTACCTTTTCTATGACTCTATGACGCTATCAAACTCAGTTTACAATATACCCAATGACTCGGTCTCCATGCCGTCTGTGACAATGAATTCCACAGATTCACTGCTCTCTGGCTAAGGAAATTCCTCCTTATTTCTGTTCTACATGGACGTGTATATTCCTGAGGCTGTGCCCTCTGGTCCTAGACTCCTCCACTAAAGCAAACATCCTCTCCACGTCTACTCCAAAGCAACACACACAAACTGCTGGAGGAACTCAGCAGACCAGGCAGCATCTATGGAAAAGAGTAAACTCTCAACGTTTTAGGCCGAGACCCGTCATCGGGACCAGAAAGGAAGGGGAGAAGTCAGAGTACGAAGGTGAGGGGGAGGGGAGGAAGAAGAACAAGGTGGCAGGTGGCGGGTGAAACCCGGACAGGCGGAGAGGGTGAAGTAAAGAGCTGGGAGATTGATTGGTGAAAAAGATAAAGGGCTGGAGGAGTGGTAATCTGATAAGAGAGGACAGAAGTTGATGGAAGAAAGGGAGGGAGGAGGAGCCCCCGAGGGAGCTGATGGGCAGGTTAGGAGATAGGTGAGAGGGGAAAACGGGAACAGGGATTGGTGAAAGAGGGGCAATTGTTGGAGGTTTGAGAAATCAATGTTGATGCCAGCAGGTTGGAGGCTACAGATTTTCTTGTCTTCTGCCACGCTCTCTCTATCTGGGTTTTTAAAGTGGTCTTCACATGAGCTGCTTAAACATGTGGCCCCAAGACACACAGTGAAGTGATAAATGATTAACGGGATGTTTAACTGATTAGGTGGAGTGCCCTGCAGTTCTTCTTCCAAATTGAGATGGCTAACAGATAGTCCATTGTATCCCTCTGGTAATTTTGATAACCACATGTCTTGTTAACAGGTATTGGCCCCACCAATTTGTTAGCACAGCAAATATTTGGTAACTTTACTTTTGGAAGTTGACAGTAGCAGGGAGGATAATTCATCTGTCTTTTCTAAAAGCCCACAAACTTCAGAAGCCAGTGTCTTGTGCTTGTATGCTTTTAGAGTCATACGGTCAGAAACACAGGAGATTCTGCAGATGCTGGAAATCCAGAGCAACACACACAAAATGCTGGAGGAACTCAGCAGGTCAGGCAGCATCTATGGAAAGGAATAACAGTCAATGTTTGTGACTGAGACACTTTATCAGAACTGGAAAGGAAGGCAGAAGATGCCAGAATGAGAAGGTGAGGTGGGTTGGGGGTGTAGAGGACAAGCTGAAGGTGATAGGTGTGACCAGGTGGGTGAAGGAGAATCAGATTCTGGTTCATTATCACTGACACATGTCATGAAACTTGTTCTTTAGTGGTAGCAGTACATAGCAATACATAAAAAATTACAATAAGAATATACACACAGTGGCTATTTCATTAAGGACACCTACACACCTGCTTGTTACTGAAAACATCTAATCATCCAATCATGTGGCAGCAACTCAATGCGGAAAAGGTCAAAAGGTTCAATTGTTGCTAGAATTGTGATCTAGGTGATCTTGACTGTGGAGTGATTGTTGGTGCCAGATGGGCTGGTTTGAGCATCTCAGAAACTGCTGGTCTCCTGGGATTTTCACGCACAACAGTCTCTAGAGTTTACAGAGAATGTTGTGAAAATCAAAAATCATTCGGTGAACGGCATTTCTGTGGGCACAAACACCTTGTTAATGAGAGAGGTCAGAGGAGAATGGCCAGACTGGTTCAAACTGACAGGAAGGTGACAGTAACTCAAGTAAACATGTATTTATGCACAGATATATATTTCTTACCGCAATTTTTACAATTATTTACTTATAATAATAATTTATAGTAATTATTCATATACTGCTCTGTACTGCTGCCGCAAAACAGCAAATTTCACGACATTTGTCAGTGGGCTAATAAACCTGATTCAGATTCATATTCTAACAACATCACTTCAAAGAGCATTGCTGCCATATTTCATATTTTTTAATCACCCAGTTACATTTCGTGTCATTTAAAGGCCCTGATATTTCAGAGCTGTCTTGTGAGAACTCTTCACAGAAGAACATTGGACAAGTGTAATCCACATTAAATCTTCCACTGACCTTTAAGTCTAAATAACGGGCCAAACTGAGTGACAGTACTTTCTCAGTGATGGGTAAGGAAAGCTGTGCTTGCTGCGTTTAATGACTAAAAGGACCGATAAAGAATATTCAAGCTAATCCACCCAGTGTTAGAAGTTTGAAAGTCATTGGAGCACCTCTTTCTTTGAACCATCGAGCTGCTTCCTATGTTGAAAACAAACCATAGGCACCTTCCTAGAGACCTCACAGACTGCAGGCATTGTTGGATTGGACTGTTTAACTGTATTTTTTACCTTGCAGTTTAACAATTAATTATCTGCATGTATTTTAATAATTACTAACTGTATATACTGTAAACGTAACTGTTCAGTATGTTTCCTAGTGGTCACAGTATGTATGTACAATTGTCCACTGAGTTCCCTAGCTATTATATTTGTACGATTCTGGAAAGCTCTGGAAGCGTCTCTGGCGCTACGTTATTTGAATAGGGGCTTCCTGATTGGCTGACTCTTATCAGTGACTCTGAATGGAGTATCAAAAGAGCTGACCAGGAAACTTTCTTTTTCAGAGATTCAATGTACATTTTTTTTATCAAAGTATGTGTGCAGTATCGCGTTTCTTTATCCCTTCACTCGCTAGCCTCTGCTCCAGTCACTGTCTGTCTTAGATTTTCTTTTTTCTATTAACACTTAATAAAACAATCATCAATCTATAATTTTGTGCCTCTCTCCTAACTTCCTAAAGAACCTTGCATTTAAAACATTTGAGCTGCCAGATGATTTTCTACAGAAAATTAACTTTAAAAGACTACCTGGATTATTATGTGTCCACAGGTAGAGAAGAGGTGTAGAATGCAAAGTTCAGAAAAAACATAGATCATAGAACAGTAGAGTACAGTACAGGTCCTTTGGTCCATGATATTGTGCTGACCTTTCAAACTACATGGATGGGAGGTGTATGGAGGGATATGGTCCGTGTGCAGGTCAGTGGGACTAGGCAGAAAATGGTTTGGTACAGCCGAGAAGGGCCAAAAGGCCTGTTTCTGTGCTGTAGTTTCTATGGTTTTCTATGGTTTAATCTAACACCAATCAAATGCTTCCCTCCTACATATCCCCCCTATTTTCTTTCATCCATGAGCCTATTTAAGAACCTCTTTAATCTCCCTAATATAGCTGCCTCTACCATCACCCTTGGCAGCATGTTCCACACACCCACCAGGCAGCTTCTTTTGATAGACAGGTGAATTTGCAGCAACTGGGAGGAGTTATTGATTGTTAAACACAGAGATTCTGCAGATGCTGGAAATCGAGAGCAACACACACAAAATGCTGGAGGAACTCAGCAGGTCAGGCAGAATCTATGGAATTGGATAAACAGTTGACGTTTTGGGCTGAGACCCTTCAACAGGACTGGAAAGGAAGTCAGAATAAGGGGGTGGGGTGGGGTGGGGTGGGGGGAGGAGTACAAGCTGGCAGGTGTTAGGTGAGACCAGGTGAGAGGGAAGGCAGGTGGGTGGTGGAGGGGGTTAGATGAGAATCTGGGAGGTGCCAGATGAAGAGGTAAAGGGCTGGAGAAGAAGGAATCTGACAGGAGATGAGAGTGGACCATGGGAGAAGGGGAAGGAGAAGGGGCACCAGAGGGAGGCGATGGGCAGGTGAGGAAATGAGAAGGGTAAGAAAGGAACCAGAAAGGGGAATGGAGAAAGAGAGAAGGGTATGTGTGTGTGGGGGGAAGAAATTACTGGAAGTTAGAGAAATCAATATTCATACCATCAGGTCTGGCTGGCAGGCTGTTGACTCTTTCTCCAGTCTGTCTCACTCTCAAGTTTTGATACAGGAAAAATTCTAAATAGTGAAAATCAGGTTCCCACCCAGCTCCTGTCCAGTTTAGACAGAAACAGACAATGAACCAATGTACCATCATCTCACTCTTTCACCCCCCCCTCCCCCGCCGAATGAATTATTTTATTTAATTTATATACAGACACACTCAGCCCTGAGGCACCAGACAAGGTAATCTGGTCCCAAACAACTAGTTTATTGATCATCACAAAACGTCTCTCAGGTGCTTCCCGTTCCCTCCCCCCACCTTCTTCCTTCCCTTTCCCCAACCAAGATTCCCCTCTCCCTGACCCCTTCCCACTCTCAGTCCACACCAGAAACCCATGTCAGAATCAGGTTTATCATCACTCATGTGTCATGAAATTCATTTTTTTGCAGCAGCAGCAGTACATGCAATCATAAAATTACTACAGTGCTGAGCAAAAGTCTTAGGCAAAAATTTGGCATTTGTGCATTTGGCATTTAGTGAGCATTTCCAAGTTAACAGTGGGTTCAGTGAGGTTCACCCACGACCCTGTGTAACATAGAGCAGTGCAGGAACGGGTATGTCAGCCCCTGTTACTAATGTATAGATCTACCGTGGCCTGTATTCTTTCCTTTCCTGCCTGTCCCATCGGGGAGAAGGCACACCAGTTCTCATCGAGGGGTCAGCAGTGGAAAGGGTGAGCAGCTTCAAGTTCCTGGGTGTCAAGATCTCTGAGAATCTAACCTGGTCCCAACATATTGATGCAGTTATAAAGAAGGTAAGACAGCAAGGAGTTCATTAGAAGTTTGAAGAGATTTAGTATGTCAACAAATACACTCAAAAACTTCTACAGATGTACCTTGGAGAGCATTTTGACAGGCTGCATCACTGTCTGGTATGGGTGGGGTGGGGACTACTGCACAGGACCAAAAGAAGCTGCAGAGGGTTGTAAATCTAGTCAGCTCCATCTTGGGTATTAGCCTACAAAGTACCCAGGACATCTTCAGGGAGCGGTATCTCAGAAAGGCAGCGTGCATTAATAAGGTCCTCCAGCACCCAGGACATGCCCTTTTCTCACTGTTACCGTCAGGAAGGAGGTACAGGAGCCTGAAGGCACACACTCAGTGATTCAGGAACAATTTCTTCCCCTCTGCCATCCGATTCCGAAATGGACATTGAACCCATGAACACTACCTCACTTTTTTAATATATATTATTTCTGTCTTTGCACAATTTAAAAAAATCTATTCATTACATGTATACTGTAATTTATTTATTATTATTTTAATTTTGGTTTTTTTTTCTAGATTATGCACTGCATTGAACTGCTGCTGCTAAGTTAACAGATTTCACGACACATGCTGGTGATAATAAATCTGATTCTGATTCTGTATAATGCTGTTGGTAAATGTCACAGATCAGGGAGAGGAGACCCCGGTGATTCTCTTTTGTGTGTGTTGCTCTGGGTTTCCAGCATCTTTTACGTGCATAAAATAGTGAATTAGTGAATAAGGTTGCATCCCTGAAAATGGTTAAATCATGAGGTTGATGTGAAACACTTCCCAGGTGGTTAAAAACAATGAATAAGTAAATTACAGAAACACTGATAATTTTCCATCCCTCCCTAACTACATGGGTGGTGCCAGATGATTGAAAGATTGTTAACGTTGTACCGTTGTTTAAAAAGGGAGGACAGAATAAACGGAATAATTACAACACAATTAATTTAACGTTGGTAACGGGCAAAATGTTGGAATTACTTCGGAGGGACAGCATAAACCTTCAATTAGAAAGGCAAAGATTAATTGCAGTGAAATGCTGTGTCCAACACAAAAAAATTCCAGGGTATCAGGGAGGGTTGACAAAAGCTATGTGTTTGGTATATATAGAAAGAGTTTTTGACAATGTCTCAAATGGCAAAATGGTCAAATCCTTTGGGAGCCAAGGAGAGTGGCAAATCAGATCTAAAATTGCCACCCCTGCAGGAGGCAAAGGGTAGTGGAAGACAGTTTTGTGGAGTTAAAGCTTTTACTGGAGGATTCAGGACTCCTCCCTTTCCAGTTTTGTGATATACACTCAGTGATCACTTTATTATGCTCCTCCTGTCCCTAATAAAGTGGCCACTGAGGGTATGTTTGTGGTCCTCTGCTGTTGTAGCCCAACTACATCAAGATTCAACATGTGCATTCAGAGATGCTCTTCTCCACACCCCTGTTGTAATGCATGATTATCTGAGTAACTGTCACCTTCCTGCCAGCTTGAACCAGTCTGGCCATCCTTCTCTGACCTCTCTCATTGACAAGGCCATTCACCTTTTTTTTTGTTTTTCGCACCATTAACTGTAAACTCTAGAGACTGTTGTATGTGAAAATCCCAGGAGATCAGCAGTTTCTGAAATACTCAACACACCTCATCCGGCACCAACAGTCATTCCATTGTCAAAGTCACTTAGATCACATTCCTTCCCCATTCTGATGTTCGGTCCGAACAGCAACTGAACCTCTTGACCATGTCTGCATGCTTTTATGCACTGAATTGCTGCCACATGATTGGCTGATTAGATGTTTGCATTAATGAGCAGGTGTAAAGATGCACCTAATAATGTGACCTCTGAGTGTAGATTGATCATTTCGATCCCAATGGAGTCTAAGTTTAAAGATTAGTTTTATTGATCTCATGTACATCAAAATGCCATCCTTGTATTCTGAGGCTGTGCCCTCTGGTCTACAACTCTCCTCATCCACTCTAGCTCCTTCAAGAACGAATTTAAGCTCAAATTCAGTTTATTGTCATTTAACCATAAACACATATACCACCAAACTAAACAGCGACCCTCCGGACCAAGATGCGCAACACAGTACATATAACTCACACACGTAACACATAAGCAAACATAAGCACAAATGAGTTAACATATAATAAGGTGTATATATAATACAAGTTAAAAGCAAACCGTATGATGAGTTTAATTCATGATGAGATTGATACATTGTGCCAGGGAGTTCAGTAGTCTCACTGCCTGGGGGAAGAAGTTGTTTCCCATCTCCTCACCTCATTTTAACAGCCCTTGAGTGTGCATAGGAAGAGCTGTGTAGAATTGAAGATGAGATTGATGGGCTGAATGGCCTCATTCCTTCTATCTGATTGTCAGACACATTATCAGACTTTCTATCAGTGCAGATTAAACATCAGAACATACAACGGAATGCATTGTTTTGCATCAACGATCAGCACAGTCCAAGGATGTGCTGGGGGCAGCCCGCAAATGTCACCAGGCTTCTGGTGCCAACATAGCATGCCCACAACTTACTAACCCTAACCTGGATGTCTTTCGAATATGGAAGGAAACTGGAGCACCTAGAGGAAACCCATACAGTCATGATAGATACGGCCCAGTCCTCCCCATGGAAGACGTGAGTTTTCCCAGGGGCTCCAGTGTCCTCCTCTACCAGAGAGGTTAATTGGTCATTGTAAACTGACCTGTGATTAGGTTAGGATTAATTCAGAGTTGTGGGTTTGCTGGGATGGTGAGGCCGGAAGGGTCTACTCCATGCTTATCACTAAACAAACAAAGAGATTTACCCTGAGAATGGTCCCACATGATTGACTCAACCAGCACTGCTTTGCCCCGTGGCTACAATGTTCAGAGCAGATTCCCAGCACTGAATTGCAGAGCTGTCTCCGGATCTATTGCTCCCTTCTTGGTCATTGTTGTCAGAGAAAGCTTCACAAACAGAAGTCCTGCTGGGAAATTGATTGCCTCTCTGTGTCCCTGAACAACAATTCCCCTTGGGGGATGACTTTCCCCCTTGGATGTCCTCGTCTGATCTTCCCTTCTGGAAAGCACTATAGGACTATTAAAACAAAAAAAAACTTCACATCATCTTAAAAGCTGCTTTCCCAGGCAGTTAATCTGATCAACCATTCTAGATAGCCCTCCCCACCCCCTCTATCTATTACCTTTGTCACTGCACTGCACGCTAAACACTTTAAACCACTTTTTATAATGTTGCTTACATTGTAAACATAGATCAAAATTAGGTTTAATAAAAAACTATAAATTACAATAAAATGTATATAAAGTAAGTTAAATAAGTGATGCAATAAAGAGCAAAAAAAAAACAAGTTAGTGTGCATTGGTTCATTGTCCATTCAGAAATCTGATGTAACTATATGCTGGTGTTTCAGTATTTATGCACATTTTATTCCACATCATACTTCTAACTTTATTTTTATATAATTCTTTATTCTTTATAATTGTTGAATGTTATTTTTATTGTTGTATATCTCACCCTGACCAACACCCTACAGCAAACTCCTATTCCATGTAAATGCATTTGGTGAATAAAGTTGATCCTTGATTTTCCATGGGATTGTTCCTCAGACATAGACTCTTACTCAAGTAGGGATCGTGCAGGCAAAAGTTAATGTGGCTGGAGATCCCAACAACAGTGAATATCTCAAACAATATGTTGCATCGCATATGCAAACAACAGGTTTTCAATTAAATAAACATTTCAAATTCAAGTTTATTGTCATCCGACTGTGCACATATACAACCAAATAAAACAACGTTCCTCTAGACCAAAGTGCACCCTCAAAACACATATCACACGCAGCACACAAAACAACATATTACTACAAGTTAATAAAATATAATTCAAAATGCATGTAGGGTGCAGCACAGCTAAGGAGTAAACAGTAAGTAGCTAGCTTACTGTGCTAGTGATGAGATCTCAGTGGTTGCAGGGTATTCATTAGCAATTTCCCTCTAAGGTGTGTGCATTTGCCTGCACACACATCTTTGGTTACAAGCGTACAAAGAAATTTAAACTGCGCACAAAAGGTTGTCACCCTCTACCTCTTTGGCACGTTAAGTATATTTCACGATCGTACGCAATCACATTTCCTTTTCCAGTTTCTGATACAGACAGTGTTGACAATGTGGAGTTTGCGATGATTTGTCTGCAGATCTTAGAACTGACTTATTTACACTGTTTTTATTGAAGAAGTTATTGATTCACTATATCGAATTCCAAAGAAGCAAAGGGTGTGAAGCACAAAAGAACTATTAGTTCATTTAAAAAGCGGAATGCCTTAATGAAGCAGTAGAAATTGGTATATTGAAAGCTCGTGAGGTCAGGAACAAGCAGCTACAAGAAATATTTACTTATGTTTACGCATGTTTTGAGAGAGCGCAGATGAAGAGAGTGAGAACTATCAAACCCAGAGTAGAACAAAGTTCTTATTGACAGCATTTTGCTAGCTGTTAAAATGAATACCTCTGTATACAAAATTCAGTGCATACATGTTGTTGTCACTGGACAAAAAAATTGCAGAATAGAAGATTTTTGTGCACATTGGTCATTACAAATTAGAGGGAACATTGTATTAGTCTCATAACATGAGGGAAGAAGCTGTTACCCAGTCTGTCAGTCCTAGTCCTGATGCTCCTGTACCTCCTTCCTGATGGTTTTGGGTCAAGGAGATTGTGGAGTGTGTGGTAGAGATCCTCAACAATACTTTGGCACCAAAATTCCAGCATGAATTTGTTTCTCTTTTGCCAATTAACTTGTAAAGTTTATACCATGCCCTGAGTTACAAATAAATCCCACATCTCTGGGTACCGGCAGATGCTGGGGGTTAACCTCGCAATAGACTGGCGTCCTATCTGGGGGGGGGGCGGGGGGAGTCTCGTACTCTCAGTCGCTTCACGCCACAGAAACCGGCATAAGCACTGGCCTGATGGGCCACAAGGCTCGGGACAGACTTTAACTTTTTTTCCTCATAAATTATTCTCAAGGCTCTAAGCACAGTGTCTAATCCATGCTGTGTTAAGTGACGGCGATTAAAGTAAACCCAGTACAGTATAAAAAGCTCCGAGTATCTATTCATGAGAACTTGTATTACTTATAGAAACAGATTTTTACTTTGTACCAATTAAATCATATTCAAATATTGCCTCACTTACCTAGACACCTCACCTGTTGCTCATTTTGAAACTTGGATAAAGTAAATACACGTGAATCGTCTACTTTTTCAGGAAGGCAGATTCAAAAGAACTTGAAAGGATTATGGAGTTCAGTCAAGGAAACTGTGCGGGGAAACTTCTATTCCTCAACTTGATCAACAGTATTGCAACGTAAGTATCACGCCCTCTCACCAATAGTGGATCACAAGAGAGGAAATAGCTCTGAGATCTTTCAGCGAGCATGCAGAGGCGGGTGGAGCTCCAGTGTAATACAGGAATAGTTTGATCAGACCACAATTTTGTTGGTTTAATGTTCAACAGAGACTAAGAAGGAGTGATCACTGTGGAAAGAAAGGTACTTGTGGTAAAAGACAGCGGGGTAAAGGAGGAGGAAGTATTGTTGACAGGACGAGACATTGTTGGGGTGAAAAATTCAAAGTTCAAAGGTTCAAAGGTTCAGTTATTGTCAAAGTATACAACCCTGAATTCTTCTTCTCTGGGTAAAAGGGAGATTGCAGAGAGTACGTCGCTTGCTTATGTGTTTCAAATGGTCTGTGTCGTACATTTTACCACAGTTTCAGGTGTGACACAAGGAAATTAGTGAATTTGTTTATTAACCTCACATGTACAGTGAGCAACTTCACTTTGCATATTATCAACACAGATCACTAATTATTTACCTTGGAAACACTGAGGCACTATAATGCAGTTATTGAATGCAAAAGTTATTAATAGGTTCAGGAATAGCTCTTACCCTTCGACTGCCAGGCTTCGGAACCGGAGGGGAGAACTTCACTCACGGCAAAACTAAACTGCTCCCACAGCCTATGGACTCACCTTCAAGTCACTACAAATATTTATTGCTCATTTATTTATTATTATAGTTTTCATTTTTGGATTTGCACAGTTTATCATCTATTGCACATGGGCTATTTGTCCACGTTTGTTGTGTGTGATTTTTCATTGATCCTATTGCGTTTCTTTGTATCTTCTGTAAGTGCCCACAGGAAAATGAATCTCAGGTTTGTATGTGGTGACATATACAGTATGTGTGCTTGATTATAAATTTACTTTTACTTCGTTACAGAGAGAGTGTCGTGCAGGCAGACAATGAGGTGCAAGGCTGTAAAGTGCTGGGTTGTGAGGCCGTGAGTCTATCTTATTGTAATAGAAGAATTTTCAATGATTTCATTCCTACCATCAGGAAGGAGGTACAGGAGCCTGAAGACACATGCACTGAACAGTTTAGGAATAGCTTCTTCACCTCTGCATCAGGTTTCTGAACTGTCCATGAACTCATGAATGCTACTTCACTATCGTGCTCTTTTTTTGCACTATTTATTAATATTTCTGATTAGAACTTATAGTAATTAGTTTTATGTATTGCTGCAAAACAACAAATTTCATGATCTACTTCTCATCCAATGTGAACAACTCTCAGAAGAAGAAACCAAGGTAGAATTTATTTCAAACCCCGTTGTGGGACTGAGCACTTATAATATCCTTTCTAAATCTTCTGCATTAAATTTTACATCTTCAATCACAAGGGATGAGCCATTCCTCGAAGATTCAAAGTTCAAAGTGAATTTATTAGCAAAGTACATACAGTATACAGTACTGTGCATAAGTTATAGGCATATGTAAAAAAAATCTGTAAAGCCAAGATGCTTCAAAAATAATGAAATGAAAAATTTCTAAGTATCAAAAAATTGCTATAAAGAGCAGTCAACAATAAAAATCTAAATCAAATCAATATTTGGTCTGATCACTGTTTGCCTTTAAAACTGGATCAATTCTCTTATGCACACCGTTGTGCAGTTTTATAAGGAAATCAGCCTGTCAGTTGTTCCAAGCATCTTGGAGAACTTGCCACAATTCTTCTGCTGACTTTAGCTGTCTAGCTTGGTTCTGTCTCTCCAGGTAATCCCAGACATCCTTGATGATGTTGAGGTCAGGGTTCTGTCGAGACCATACCATAAAAATCAAGGGTGTCTAAGACTTTGTTGTACAGTAATGTATGTCACCATATACAATGTCTATAAAAAGAATTCACCACACCCCCCCGCCACCGGAAGTTTTCATGTTTTATTGTTTCACAACACTGAATCACAGTGGGTTTAATTTGTTTTTTATATTGATCAACAGAAAAAGACTCTCTCGTGTCAAAGTTATCTAAATTAATTACAAATATAAAACACAAAATAATTGATTGCATAAGTATTCAGTCCCTTTAATATGACACACCAGATCATCACTGGTGATGATTTAGAAGTCATATAATTAGTTAAATGGAGATCACCGTGCGCAGTCAAGGTGTTTCAACTGATTGTAGTAAAAATACACCTGTATCTGGAAGGTCCAACTGCTGGTGAGTCAGTATCCTGGCAAAAACTACACCATAAAGACAAAAGAACTCTCCTGGCAACTCTGCAAAAAACTATTGAAAAGCACAAGTCAGAAGATGGATACAAGAAAATTTCCGAGTCACTGAATATCCCTGGAGTACAGTTAAGTCAATCATCAAGAAACGGAAAGAATATGGTACAGCTGTAAATCTGCATCGAGCAGGCTGTCCTCAAAAACTGAGTGACCGTGCAAGAAAGAGACAAGAGTTTCTGCAGATGTTGGAAATCCAGAGAAACACACACAGATGGAGGAACTCAGTAAGTCAGGCAGCATCTATGGAGAGGAATAAACAGTCGATTATTCAGACTGCGACCCTCCATCAGGACTGGAAAGGAAGGGGGAAGAAGCCAGAGGCGGGGGGGGGGTTAGGAGTATTAGAAGGTGATAGGTGAGACCAGGTGCTGGGGAAGGTAGTGGGGGGGGGGTTAGGAGTACAAGTTAGAAGGTGATAGGTGAGACCAGATGATGGGGAAGGTAGTCGGGGTGGGGGGGGAGCTGGATGAAGAAAGAAGATGGGAGATGATAGGTGGAAGAGGTAAAGTGCTGTAGAAGAAGGAATCTGATAGGAGAGGAGAGTGGATTGTGAGAGAAAGGGAAAGAAGAGGGGCTGATGGGCCGGTGAGGAGAAGAGAAGGGATGAGATGGGAGCTAGAATGGGGAATGGAAAAAGAGAGAAGGAGGTAGGTAGGAACTACCAAAAGGTGGAGAAGTGGATGTTAATGCTACTGGGCTGAAGGCTAGCTAGACAGAATACAAGGTGTTGCTCCTCCAAATCTGGAGTTGCCTGATTCTAGTAATAGTGGAGGCCATGGACCGACATGGCAGCATTTTTCCTGTTCTTCTAATTTGCATTGACTCTGCATTGTAACTGCAGACATACACTCCGTCACCATGTTATTAGGCACACCTACTTGTAAATGCAAGAATCTAATCAGCCAATCATGTGGCAGCAACTCGATGCGTAAAAGCATGCAGACATGGTCAAGAGGTTCAGTTGTTGTTCAGACCAAACATCAGAAAGGGGATGAAATGTGATCGAAGTGACTTTGATTGTGGAGGGATTGTTGGCGCGAGACGAGGTAGTTTCAGTAGCTCAGAAATTGCTGATCTCCTGGGATTTTCACTCACAGCAGCCTCTAGAGTTTACAGAGAATGGTGCGAAAAACAAAAACAAAACATCCAGTGGGCGGCAGTTCTGTGCGTGAAAACACCTTGTTACTGAGACAGGTCAGAGGAGAATGGCCAGAGTGGTTCAAGCTGACAGGAAGGTGACAGTAAGTCAAATAACCACACGTTACAACAGTGGTGTGCAGAAGAGCATCTCTGAACGAACAACACGTCAGACATTGAAGTGGATGGGCTACAGTAGCAGAAGACCATGAACATAGACTCAGTGGCCACTTTGTTAGATACAGGAGAGTACTTAATTCTGTCAAGTAGATTTGGTCTTCAGTGAAGGCTGTGATGGGACACAGAGGGAACTACTGCCCATCACGTGGTGTGAGCATTGGTGTGACATGGAAAGGCAGCAGCTGGTTCCGTGTGCTTGGCCAAACATCGAGAGGAGAGAGAACAGAAAGGAAAGGGCAGCTTCCTCCTGTGGATAAACAAACCACAATGTTGAGCACTTGACTGCTATCTAATCTCGGTAACAGGCCCCCTGCAATAAATAGTTCATTCGTTAAACAAGTGAATGACTTTCGAGCAATAAAAGGTCTACTAATTAGGAGGGAGATTGGAAATCCCGCCTAATGGTGCCACAACAAGAACCTCTCAATGCCTGCAAAGCCAAAGAGCTGATTATTGACTACAGGAGGAGGAGAAAACCGAAGGTCCACGAGCCTGCCTCAGGGTATCAGAGGTGGAGAGGGCCAGTAACTTTAAATTCCTCAGCGTTATCATTTCAGAGGATCTGTGCTGAGTCTAGCACGGAGGTGCCATTACAAAGATGGCACCACACAATAAAGTTGCTGGTGAACGCAGCAGGCCAGGCAACATCTCTAGGAAGAGGTACAGTCGACATTTCAGGCCGAGACCCTTCATCAGGACTAGAAGGCACAGTAGTTTTTCTACTTCCTTAGAAGTTTACAAAGATTTGGCATGTCATCTAAAACTTTGACAAGCTTCTCTAGATGCATGATTGAGGACATTCTGTCTTGTTGCATCACGGCCTGGTATGGAAACTTTAATGCCCTTGAACGAAAAAGCCTACAAAAGGCAATGGACACAGCCCAGCCCATCAAGTCAAGTTTAAATTTAATTATCACTCAACCATGCATGAATGTAGTCAAACAAAACAGCGTTCCTCCAGGGCCAAGTTGCAAAACACATTACCAACAGCACAAATAGTACATACAGTTTCAATTTCAGAAAAACATAGTCACAAAGAGAATATAATAATATAGCCCAGTCTCTACGTGGCATGACTAGAATTGATGGAAAGTTGTCCTGATCCAGGTTGTTCTTCCACTGAGCAAACACAAGAGGGCAGCACTAAGAGAACACCAGAGAGGAACATTGATGGAGGGGCCAGCCTCCAAGCCAAGCACGGATTCCAGTGCACCCTCAGGGGCTTTCCAATACTGCTTCGGTGTCCTCTCTCCTAGTTGGCTCTGACAGGTGACCCTGCCGCCTCAGCCTAGCCCTCGCCATAACCAAGGTAACGTAGCTCCCCCACCTTCAGTCTCACCAATGAACAAGTATTCTACATTACCAATGCCTGACAGAGCCTTGCAATCACAAAAATGTCCAAGACAATCACACGCACTGTGTATTGTCAACGGTACATGGCAAGTCCGGGTGACGACACAACATTCTGGGCGATAAGTCCAGCTTCATCGCTATCAAGCAACTCGCTGATGGGATAGTCCTGCAGTACCTGATATTCTTAGTATTCAGCAGTGATTTGCAATTGTGAAGACTTACAAGGCAAACAAATGCACCTTTAATTGTACCCAGAGTGGCTACTGCATTTGAGTGCACCACCATCTTACCAGAAACTGGTAAAGCTCTTCCTACCATTGAGCAGATATATATATGGAGCACTGTCACAGGAAAGCAGCATCCATCATCAAGAACCCCCAGCCCCCATCCAGGCCATGCTCTCTTCTCTCTGCTGCCATCAGGAAGGAGGTACAGGAGCCTCAGGTCCCACAACTCCAGGTTAAAGAACGGTTATCACCCCTCTGCCATCAGGTTCCTGAACCAGAGGGGATAGCTGCACTCACCCTAACACTGAAGTCCCAAATGATTCCACAACTTATGGACTCACCGTTAAGCACTTCACAGCTCTGGTTCTCAATATTATTTATTACTTATTTATCAAATATTATTATTTTGTTTCTCTTTTTGTATTTGCATGATTTGTTACCTTTGCACATTGGTTGTTTATCAGTCTTAGTGGGTGAATAGTTTTTCATTAATTCTGTTGTTCTGTTGTGTCTCCTTGGATCTGTAGAAATTTGTTAAAGTCATAATATACTAAATCTGCTCAAGCTCCTATTAGAATAACTCGCCTCACTACAGGAAGGATGTGGAAACCATAGAAAGGGTGCAGAGGAGACTTACAAGGATGTTGCCTGGATTGGGGAGCATGCCTTATGAGAATAGGTTGAGTGAACTTGACCTTTTCTCCTTGAAGCGACGAGGATGAGAGGTGACCTGATAGAAGTGTATAAGATGATGAGAGGCATTGATCGTGTGGATAGTCAGAGGCTTTTCCTCAGGGCTGAAATGGCTAACATGAGAGGGCACAGTTTTAAGGTGCTTGGAAGTAAGTACAGAGGAGATGTCAGGGGTAAGTTCCTTTACTCAGAGGGTGGTGAGTGTGTGGAATGGGCTGCCGGCGACAGTGGTGGTGGCAGATACGATAGGGTCTTTTAAGAGACTCCTGGACAGGAACATGGAGCTCAGAAAAATAGAGGACTATGGGTAACCCTAGGTAATTTCTAAGGTAAGCACATGTTCAGCACAGCTTTGTGGGCCGAAGGGCCTGTATTGTGCTGTAGGTTTCCTATGCTTCAAAATATAGCCACTGGTATATCTTCTTTGTAATTGCACCAATACGTTGGGCCCAGGATAAATCTTCTGTGACGATGCCGCCCAGGAGCTTAAATCTGCTCAGCGTTTCCACTGATGATCCCTCAAAGAAGACTGATGTGCGTTCCCTCGACCTACTCCTTCCAGAAGTCCTCAGTCATCTCCTTGGCCCTACTGGCATTGAGTGTAAGGCTGTTGTTATGACATCACTCAATCAGCTGACTCATCCCACTCCTGTACGCCTCCTCGTCACCATCTGCCATTCTGACAACAACAGTTGTGTCTGTCTAAATGCTCTTTCCACAAATATTTACTAACACAAGCAGCAAATGAATCCATTAACACTTAGTGATAAACAGACAGGAGGCTGAGCCGAGAAACATCACCGAGGATTTGCATCATTTTAACATAAGTGATGCATCCAGTTTATATAGAGGGAAGACAAAATTTGTCTTCAGAAATGGTACAGGATCAGAAAAGGATTGTAAACTCAGCCAGCTCCATCACAGGCACTAGCCTCCCCTTACTGAGGAGAACTTCAGAAGGTAGAGTCTCAAGAAGGCAGTATCCATCATTAAGGACCCCCGTTACCCAGGACCTGATCTCTTCTCATTTCTACTGTTGGGGAGGAGGTTCAGGAGCTTTTCAGGAACAGCTTCTTCCCCACTACCATCAGATTTCTGACTGGACAATGAACCCATTAACACTACTTCACACACACAATGCTGGAGGAACTCAGCAGGCCAGGCAGCATCTATGGCAAAGAGTACAGTCGACATTTCGAGCCGAGACCCTTCAACAGGACTGGAGAAAAAAATGACTGGGAGTAGATTTAAAAGGTGAGGGGAGGGGAAGGGAGGGAGGAACACGAGATAAGGGTGAAATAAAGAGCTGGGAAGCTGATTGGTGAAAGAGATACAGGGCTGGAGAAGAGGGAGTCTGACAGGAGAAGACAGAAGGCTGCATCTCTTCCATTTCACACACGGCTGCCCTCACCCCAGCCTCCCGCCACCCTACCAGGGAAAGGGTTCCTCTTGTCCTCACCTACCACCCCACCAGCCTCCGCATTCAGCACATAATTTTCTGTAACTTCTGCCATCTCCAACAGGATCCCACCACCGAGCACATCTTTCCCTCCCCACCTCTTTCTGCTTTTTGCAAGGATCGCTCCCTATGCGACTCCCTTGTCCATTTGTCGCTCCCCACTGATCTCCCTCCTGGCAAGCAGAACAAGTGCTACATCTGCCCCTACACCTCCTCCCTCATTACCATCAAGCGGCCCAAAACAGTCCTTCTAGGTGAGGTGACACATCTCTTGCGAGTCTGTTGGGGTTATATACTGTATCCGATGCTCCCGGTGTGGCCTCCTGTATATTGGTGAGACCCAACGTTGATTGGAAACCACTTCGCTGAGCCTGAAGAAGCAGGATCTCCCAGTGGCCACCCATTTTAATTCCATTTCCCACTCCCATCCTGATATGTCTATCTATGGCCTCCTCCACTGTTGTGATGAGGTCACAATCAGGTTGGAGGAGCAACACTTTATATTCCATCTGGGTAGCCTCCAACCTGATGGAACTTCCGGTAATGCCCCACCTCCCCCTTTCCTCTCTCTCACCTCATCTCCTTGCCTGCTCATCGCCTCCCTCTGGTGCTCCTCCCCTTCCCTTTCTTCCATGGCCTTCCATCCTCTCCCATCAGACTCCCCCTTCTCCAGCCCTGTATCTCTTTCACCAATCAACTTCCCAGCTCTTTACTTCACCACTCCTCCTCCCAGTTTCACCTATCACCTGGTGCTTCTCAATTCCCTCCCGCCACCATTTAACTTTACTCCTCATCTTATTTTCTCCAGTCCTGCTGAAGGGTCTCGGCCTGAAACATCGACTGTACTTTTTTCCTGGCCTGCTGAGTTCCTCCAGCATTGTGTGTGTGTTGTTTGGATTTCCAGCATCTGCAGATTTCCCCTTTTCTGTCCACTAATTGCTCACTTTTTTCGCTTCCTGTTTTTTATATATTTCTTCTTACAACTTACAGTAAATTTTTAATGTATTGCACTGTACTGCTGCCACAAAACAACAAATCTGATACCATATGTCAGCGTTAGTAAACCTATTCTTCTTACAATCTCTTTATCCTCACAAGCAACTCCATCCCTCTTCCTGACAAACAACTGAAGCTGAACCAATTTGTTCTTAACCTTGTGGTGACATGTAACGGAGAGACGAGTTTTGTACTGCTAATGTCATCTCTACATCTTCATCAGCATGGATTACATTCACCTTGGTAACATTACCTGAATCTGTCCCATTTCTGCTCATCTTCTGAAACATTTACTCTAAGTACAAAAGATTGTGCGGATGCCGGAAGCCCAGAGTAACACACACAAAATGCTTCCCCTTCTCTCATGGTCCCTATCCTGGCTCCCCTCTCACCCCTTCTCTTCTGTTCATCTGCCTACCACCTGCCTCTGGTTCCCTTCCTCCTTACCTCTCTGCCATGGTCCACTCTCCTCTCCTACCAGCCCTTCAGCCCCTCGCCTTTTCCACCTGTCACTTCGTAGCTTTTTATTTCATCTCCCCTCCTCCGTCCGCCCACCCTCCCCCTCACCTGGTCTCACCTATCACCCTGCAGCTTGTCCTCCTTTCCTCTCTCCCCATCTCCTTGTTCTGGCTTCTTCCTCCTTCCTTTCCAGTCCTGACGAAGGGTCTCGGCCTGGAATGTTATATAACCATATAACAATTACAGCACGGAAACAGGCCATCTCAGCCCTTCTAGTCCATGCTGAACTCTTACTCTCACCTAGTCCCACCGACCTGCACTCAGCCCATAACCCTCCATTCCTTTCCTGTCCATATAGCTATCCAACTTAACTTTAAATGTTGTTCATTTCCATAGATGCTGCCTGACCTGCTGCGCTCCTCCAGCAGTCTGTTGGTGAAAATCTACCCTTCGTTCTTTGACAGCTTCAGATTTATTAATCCAACTATCCACTTCAGATCAGTCACCTCTGCCCGAAACGCTGACTGTTTATTCCCCTCCGTAGATGCCGCCTGTGACCTACTGAGTTCTGCAGCATTTTGTGAGTGTTGCTCCCTCGTTCACAGGCAAGTTTAATTTATCGATGTTTGGAGGGGCCCTGCCTTTCAGCAGTTTATGCTCGGAAATTAGAACATAGACTATCACAGTGAAAAAGACCATTCGGCCCACAATGCCTGTGCTGACCATGACGACTGCATATAGTCTACCCCTCTTCATTCCCTGCCTGTTCACATGTTTGTCTAAATTCCTCAGAAACATTGCTATCATATCTACTGCCACCACCTCCCCTGGTGATGTGTTCCTGGCATCTGCCACTCTTTGTCTAAATAAAACTGCCTCATAAATCTTTAAATTTCCCTCCTGTCACCATCAACGTCAAATTCATAGATTCAGATTCATTCGTCAAGTGTACATCAAAACACACAGTGAAATGTGCCATTTGCACTAACGACCAACCCAACCTAAGCACATGCAAGGATGTGTTACCACACCTCCCAGCGCCAACGTTTTATGCCCACAATGTTCAGCAGAACAGCACAGCCAGCATTAACAACAACAGAACAACAGCAAAATAATCCCCTTTCCTACCCACCCACTCACTCACCCACCCACCCACTCACCCACTCACCCACCCACTCACTCACCCACCCACTCACTCACCCACCCACTCACCCACTCACTCACCCACTCACCCACCCACTCACTCACCCACCCACTCACTCACCCACTCACTCACCCACCCACTCACTCACCCACTCACCCACCCACTCACCCACCCACCCACTCACTCACTACCCACTCACTCACCCACCCACTCACTCACCCACCCACTCACCCACCCACTCACCCACCCACTCACTCACTCACCCACCCACTCACTCACCCACTCACCCACTCACCCACCCACTCACCCACTCACCCAATCACTCACCCACTCACTCACTCACCCACCCACCCACTCACCCACTCACTCACTCACCCACCCACCCACTCACCCACTCACCCACTCACTCACCCACTTACATGCCCGGACAGGCTTCCAGCCCCAGGACAGGCCACCTCCGGGCCTCTTGTCCTTGGCCCAGAATCTCAGACTCCTAGACATTGGGTGTCCAATCTCCAAACCCAAGTCTGGACTCACACACGTAGGGCCTTGATCTCCAGACAGGGCTCTGTTCTCTAGTATTTCATAATTTCACCTATGGTAAAAAGACTTCGGTATTTCTGTTTCTCGGAGTCTGATAATTTTATACACTGTCAGGCCACCCCTTCAGCCTCTTATGCTCCAAATAAACAATCCAAGAATTCCCTCCGTAAACATCTCTTCACCTTTCAAACACAACTTGAAGATCTGGTACGTTGGCCAAGTGTTAGACCGCCTGCTCTCTCACCTTTGTGTCTACATGAAGTTTTGATTGATAACGTGCCTGGCGAATCACGAAGACGACACACCAGGTACTCAACTTCATGAGGAGTTTGAGGAGATTCAGTCGGTCAGCAAAGACTAGCACGGTGAGGTGCATTCTGACTGGTTGCATTACTGACTGGTCTGCAGACTCCGCACCTGCAGAGGTGCATTCGGACCGGTTGCATCACTGACTGGTCTGCAGATGCCAATGCGCAGGATGCAAAGAGGATGCAGAGGGTTGAAAATTCACCCAGCTGTATCACGGGCACCACCCTCCCCTCCATCGGGGACATCTGCTAAAGGGGCTGTCTCCAGAAGGCAGGATCCACCTCACCAACTGGGCCATGCCTCCTTCTCATTAATACCATGGGGTGGGGGGGGGGGCAGAGTACAGGAGCCTGAAGATCCAGATTCAATAATTCAGGAACACCTTTTTCTCCCATGATCACTACCTCGCCATTCACCATCAGGACAGGGTACAGCCACTTGATGACCCAGACCCAACCGTTCAGAAACAGCCTCTTCACCTCCACCATTAGACTTTGAAATAGTCCGTGAACACTACCTTGCTATTTCCCTTTTGCACTATTTATTTATTTTGTTAACATAGTAATTGTTTTTATGTCTTGCACTGTAGCGCAGCCACAGATTTCATAAGATGAACACAAGAGATTCTGCGACACACGCAAAATGCTGGAGGAATTCAGCAAGCCAACCAGCATCTATAGAAATGAATAAACATTTGTATTTGCACAGTTTGTTATCTATTGCACACTGGTTGAACAGCCAAGGTCTTTCATTGATCCTGTAATGGTTATTATTCTATGGATTTATTGAGTAAGCCCACAAGAAAATGAATCTCAGGATTGTATATGGTGACATGTATGCACTTTGATAATCAATTTACTTTGAACTTTACTAAATCTGATTTAGATGTTCTCCTTTATTAAAAAGCATCACAGAATTTAATTTGTTATTGGTTTTGGCAAATCACAGATCACAGTTAATTTTAAGCTAACATTTATTTTATTTATCCCCATGAAATGTTGCTTAAACACAGATATCCTGTGCACTAAACCCCAAACTCAGTCATCTAGAATAACCATTACACATCCCGGTAATGATTACAAAAGAATAACCGTTACATATCCTAGGTAATGATTACAAAAGAGTAACCATTACACATCCCAGGTAACGACTATCGTCCAGTGGCCCTGACCTCAGACATCATGAAAACCCTAGAGAGACTGATCCTGGCTCACTTCCCACCCTGGTCAGATCAGCTTTTGACCCCCTGCAGTTTTTTTACCAGGAGCACATTGTCATCTACCTCTGAACAGAGCCTTCTCCCATTGGGATGAACAGGACAGCACTGTGAGGATCATGTTTTTGATTTCTCAAGAGCCTTCAATGCCATACAGCCCTCACTGCTGGGGGCAAAGCTCTGTTCAACGCAGATTGGTACTTCCATTGTATCCTGGATAATGGACTACCTGACTGGCAGACCAGTTTGTGCGAATTCAGACTGTGTGTCAGACATGGCTATAAGCAGCACTGAGGCCCCCACAGGGGACTGTATTGGCTCCCTTCCTGTTTACCCTGTATACGTCAGACTTTAGATACAACACTGAGTCATGTAATCTGCAGAAATGTATTGATGAATCAGCAATAGTTGGGTGTATAAAGGAAAGACAGGAGGATGAGTACAGGGCCCTGGTGGAGGATTTTGTCAGATGGTGCAAGCTGAATCATCTGCAGCTCAACATCAGTAAGACAAAGGAGATGGTGATGTACTTAAGGAAGGTCAAGCCTGCATTGCTCCCTGTTATTATTGATGGTGAGGACGTAGATGTGGTGAGGACTTACAAGTACCCGGGGATGCACCTGGGTGACAGAGTTGAGTGCAGCACCAACACAGAGGTTGTGTACGAGAAGGGTCAGAGTTGCCTCTACTTCCTGAGGAGACTGAGGTCCTTTGGAGTTTGCAGGCCTCCCCTTCACATGTTCTACCTGTCTGTTGTCACCAGTACAATCTTCTATGCAGTGGTGTGCTGGGGCAAGGGTACCAACATGGGTGATGCCAACAGGCTCAATACACTGATTAGAAAGGCTGGCTCTGTTATAGGAATCAAACTGGACTCACTGGAGGCTGTGGTAGAACAAAGGACCCTCCGGAAAATCCTGGCAATTCTGGACAATGTTTCTCAACACCTCATGCCACCTTGGCTGAACAGAGGAGCACTTTCAGTAATAGACTAAGACAACCGCACTGCTCCAAAGAGCGCTATATGAGGTCATTCTTACCCTTGGTTTAGGCTCTATAATGAGTCAACCTGTAGCTAGGGAACTGATCTTGTAATCTTTGACTTGTAAATCTCATTTTCAAGATAACTTATTTTCATTCTTTCTTACTTCTCTTCTAATATTTTGTATATCTCTGCACTTGTAATGCCACTGTGACATTGTATTTGGGATCAATAAAGTATCTACCTGTCTAATGATTACAAAAGAATAACCATTACACTTCCCAGGTAATGATTACAAAATTATAACCATAACCGTTACACATCCCTAGTAATGATTACAAAAGTATAACCATTACACGCCCCAGGTAATGATTACAAAAGCAACAACGAAAATGCCTGAGGAACTCAGCAGGCCAGGCAGCATCTGTGGAAAAAAGTACAGTCGAGGTTTTGGGCTGAAACCTTTTGGCATTTCCAGCACCTGTAGGTTTTCTGTTGTTAATGATAACAAAAGGTCTCCAGACCTTGGCTCTGTACGTTGCTTATGGGAATTTTTAATTATATTTTATTTAGAGATACAGCACGGAGTAGGCCCTTCTGGCCCCACGAGCCCCACTGCCCAGCAACCCATCTATTTAACACTAGCCTAATCAAAGGACAATTTACAATGACCAATCAACCAGTACGTCTTTGGAATGTGGGTGGAAACCGGAGCACCCAGAGGAAACCCGTGTGGTCACGGGGAGAACGTACAAACTCCTTACAGACAGCATCAGAATTGAACTCTGACCTCCAACGCTCTGAGCTGTAATAGCATTGCACTAAGCATTACCCTACTGTAGCACCTCAAAATGTCCAGAACAGGGGGTACAACTTTATTCTGTAATTCAATACAAGGTGTGAGGTGCGACAGTGATAGAATTAGCATCAGATTTGCTGTGGTGATTCTATCAATCTCAGAGCCTTCTCTGAACAAAACCACATTGAGTATTTCATGCCATTAGCTGAATGCTCATGGAATATGGATGAAGTTTATGACAAAAGGTAATATCGCTGCTATTGGTATGAATCTCTGTACAAACAGGCAGATTCTTGCTAAATTTCACTAGTCTGACACAAAACAGTCTATAAATTTAAATGACTGTTACATAAAGATGGGGAAAGTCAATGTTTCCCTCTTGATAATCTCATTAAAAACCCTGAAAGCTCTTCAGACATTTAAGATTAAAGGCCAAAGGAATTTCTCCCTCAGGTCCTCAGCTCTGGTGACCGATCACCTCACAAGTTCTTCGTTTCTGTCCTGAATAAAGCCACACTCAGCCAGCTTGCGTGTGTCAGTCCTGCTCACTGCGGTTCAGAACAGCTGGCCAGCTGCTTTGCATTCCAAGGGCAGTGTGAAAAGCTACGTGCTTATTTATTGCCCACAGCGGCAGCCTTTGCCCAAAGCGCTGCACTTGGATAAACAGTAAGATTAATTGGGGAGTGCTAATTTGACTTATTCTGGCAAATGAGTATTCAACCTGATGCTAGGATTCTGCTATGCAGTGTTGGGAGAGTGCGTTTCACAGAGTAATAATCTCCGAAGCAAATGCTGTTGCAGGGAAAATCTCTAGCGTACTTAAGCAATCAGAGGTATGTAATGCAAATAGCAAAGAAATAAATACTGGGCTGGGAAAAGCCAATGTTTAATAAAATCATCTTGATAATACTGGTTTAATATTACCTTGCAGAAAGTAGAAAAGGGTTTCTGACAGTCACTGATTCAAAGATTCAAAGATAACTTACCAGAATTTTTTGGGCTTCCCAATCCTGAAGGGAGAACATGGCATGTTGAGTGGCTGTGGAGGACTGTGGAAGAAGAGACCTCGAACAGCGCAGATCGCTTGGGGAGTCTTGCCTTGGGCTGGCAAAGGGTTACTCAGTGCGGGAGTTAGCCGGTAGAAGCAGCTTCAGAGAGCACTGGTGCAGTCTGCAAGAGGGATGCCCATTGACGGATGAGTGCAGGCTTCGACGATCAGCCGAAGAACGGTGGACATCAGCCGAAAAGTCAGCGAGGACGGTACCAGCCTCTCATATATGCCCACTTCATTTGTTGTGTGGGCCACTAGTTGGCGATATCTGACCACAGCTCAGCATGTAAAATAAACTGAAGGATTGTCTCTCATCACCACTGCAACCTAATGAGGCAGGAGTATAAACCATCGTCACAAATCTGTCTTCACCATTCTGTCCAGAAAGCGGGTTTATACGAAAACACTCAGCAATCGATGTCGCTGCCGTAGCCAGCAAACTGTCAGGAGTTCATTACTTTATCAGTATTAAGCCAGCAGCCCCTGGAAATATAATCACGCAATTCACTGCCAGTAAGTGACAGACCAATCCCTGATGCACGACTTCATGTGTGAAACTTAGCCACAGGTAATTTCAATATAACGCCAAGACTAGTCAAATGGGACTCCTCTTTAGAATGACTCCTCATCCCTTGGGTACGAGGAGAAGGAAATTTATAAATTTTATGTCATATATTTTTTCTATGTTTGCTTAATTCAGGATTTAATTTCCAGAATTAGAATCAGGTTTAATATCACCAGCATGTGTCGTGAAGTTTGTTGTTTTGCATCTGCAGTACATTGCAATGCATAATAATAAAAACCTGTAAATTCTAATAAACTTTTATTACAGGAAAGAATAGTGAGGCAGTGTTCATGGGCTCATTGTTCTTTCAGAGATCGGATGGTGGAGGGGAAGAAGCTGTTCCTGAAACATTGAGTGTGTGTCTTCAGGCTCCTGTACCTCCTCCCTGATGGTAGCAATGAGAAGAGGGCACGTCCTGGGTGATGGGGGTCCCGAATGATGGATGCCAGCTTTTTGAGGCATGGTCATTTGAAGATGTCCTCAATGCTCGGGAGGCCGGTGTCTGTGACGGAGCTGGCTGAGTTTACAACTGCTATGATCCTGGAAATTTGCTGGTTCTATCTACATATCCACATCATTTTCGATATGTGCTCACGTTAATTCTGAAAGCAGTCATCAAACTAATTCTCTCACTTGACTTAAGTCCCCATGCACAGTCCACTCAGATATGCCAAGAGATTTTAGGAATTAAGAGCCCCTGGTGCAATTCCACACATTAGGAACTCAAAGGCCTGAGGTTTAAGAGCTCAAACTGATGGATGAACCAAACAGCAGCTGAGTGGTAGTGTAGCAGTTTGTGCAATCACTTTATAGTGGCAGCAATCACCGATCAGGGTTTGACTCCAGCTGATAACTGTAGGGTGCTTGTACCTTCTCCCCATGACCACGCGGGTTTCCACCAGGGCCGCGGAATTCCTCCCACAGGCCGGAGACGTATGAGTTAGGGTCAAATAGTTTGTCGGCGCCGGGAGCATGGCAAGGCTTGTGGGCTGCCACCAGCACAATCCTCAGGCCGTGCTGGTCATTGATGCAAAGCAACCGTTTCACTGTATGGTTCAGTGTTATTTATAGAACATAGAATAGTACAGCACAGTACAGGCCCTTCGGCCCACAATGTTGTGCCGACCCTTTAACCCTGCCTCCCATATAACCCCCCAATACAATGTGGAACAGGTCTTTCTGGATCAACAAATTACACTACCACCCAGCAGCCCACCCAGTTAACACCAGCTTACTCACGGGACAATTTACAATGACCAATAACCCACTAACTGGAACGTCCTTGGATGGTGGGAGAAACCCACATGGCTCATGGGGAGAACTCACAAACTCTTAACAGAAGGCGTTGGAATTGAACTCCAAACTCAGCTGCCCCAAACGGTAACAACGCCGCCCTGTCCACTACACAAATGTAGTGCTCCAAATGTGATAATTTAGGTAATAAATAAAGCTGATTTTAAACCTGTCTGACTCACAAAGCTATTCTAACTTCATTGACCAGGCCTTTAATCACTTCAGTGACAGAGCCACCCCCCCGGACACAGGAGTGACCACAGACTGGAAAACATAAATACCATACCAACAGCTGGGTATTCTGCACCTGCTGACACCCTAAAGTCTCTCCACCCTCTACAAAGTGCAAATAAAGAGAGTGACAAATTGCTCTTAATATTAATTACTCGGGTTCTAAATTGGCAAAGATCTAACCATTAACACAGGAGATTCTGCAGATGCTGGAAATCCACTCACCAGTTGCTGGAGGATCACGGCAGGTCAGGCAGTTTCTATGGGGAGGAATAAACAACCAACATTTTGGGCCGAGAGCCTTCATCAGAACTGGGGAGAAATGAGGGATGATACCAGGATAAAGAGCTGAGGGGAGAGGATGAAGTTCAAGCTGGCAGATGATAGGTGAAACCAGGTGAGGGGGAAGGTGGGTGGGTGGAGGAGGGGAATGAAGAAAGAAGCTGGGAGGTGATAGGTGGAAAAGGTGAAGGGCTGAAGAAGAAGGAATCTGATAGGAGAGGGTTAAGACCATGGGAGCAAGGGAAAGAGGAGGGGAACCAGAGGGAAGTGATGGGCAGGTGAGGGGAAGAGAAAGGGTGAGAAGTGAACCAGAATGGGGAATGAAATAAAAGGGGAGGGGAGAAATTATCTTGTTAGAAATTGATGTTCATGCTGTCTGGTTGGAGGCTACCCATAAGCAATATGAGGTTTTGCTCCTCCAACCTGAGAGTGGCCTCATTGTGAGAGTAGAGGAGACGACGTCAGAATGTTTATCTGAACAGACCAAGCCCACTCCCTCCACCACTGGCAGACCATGACAAAAGTGTACACTCTCTGGAAAATCTACTACAGTTGCTCACTTTGGGGCACCTCCCAAACTTGTACCTCCAGCACCAGGGTCAAGAGCAGTAGGTGGACAGGAATACCCAAACTGCAGGTCTCCTGCATTTCTCATGTACCACGGGCACCATAGTAGCGTAGCGGTTGCCATCATGTTTTACAGCACCAGCAATAGGGATTCGACTCCTGCCGCTGTCTGTAAGTCGTTCATACATTTTTCTTGTGACCATGTGAGTTTCCTCCGGGTGTTCCTGTTTCCTCCCACATTCCAAAGGTGGATGGGTTATGGTTAGTGAGTTGTGGCCATGCTATGTAGGTCCCAGAAGTATGGTGACATTTGTGGGCTGCCCCCAGTACATTTAGCACCATTGGTCATTGTTGTGAACGTCACATTTCACTGTGTTTCAATGTACATGTGACAAATAAAATTAATCTTTATCTTTCATACGATTCAAACTTGGCAATAATCAGTTATCTATCAGGGCAATGAGCATAGCTGTAAGTATGGACAGTTATACAAGACGGTGAGGCCATACTTGCAGTATTGTGTCCAGTTTTGGTCACCTTTCTATAGCGAAGACTTTATTAAACTAGACAGAGTGCAGAAAAGATTTACCAGGGTGTTGCATGGACTGGGGTGCCTGAGTTACAAGGAGAAATTGAGTAAACTAGTAACTGTACTCCCTGTGACATCAGAGTGTGAGGCTTAACAGAGTAAACTAGTAACTGTATTCCCTGTGAGAGGTGACTGATAAACTAGTAACTGTATTCTCTGTGAGAGGTGACTGATAAACTAGTAACTGTATTCCCTGTGAGAGGTGACTGATAAGCTAGTAACTGTATTCCCTGTGAGAGGTGACTGATAAACTAGTAACTGTATTCTCTGTGAGAGGTGACTGATAAACTAGTAACTGTATTCCCTGTGAGAGGTGACTGATAAGCTAGTAACTGTATTCCCTGTGAGAGGTGACTGATAAACTAGTAACTGTATTCCCCTTGAGGGGTGACTGATAAACTAGTAACTGTATTCCCCTTGAGGGGTGACTGATAAACTAGTAACTGTATTCCCCTTGAGGGGTGACTGATAAACTAGTAACTGTACTCCCTGTGACATCGGAGTGGGCATCGATGAGTTGGACTGAAGGGCCTGTTTTTATGGTGTAGGTCTCTGTAATTACGTATCAACCTGGTTAGAATGCACTTATAATATTGTGTTTAGTTCATTTCTGGTCACCTCATTGTAGGAAGGATGTAGACACTTTCGAGAGTGTGCAGAAGAGATTTACCAGATTGCTGCCCAGATTAGAGAGCACGTCCTGTGCGGATAGATTGAGTAAGCAAGGTCATTTTTCTTTGGAACAAGGGAGGATAAGAGGTAACTTCATAGAGATGTAAAAGATGAACAATGGAAAAGATCAGGTGGACAGCCAAAGACTTTTTCCCCAGGGCGGAAATGGCTAACACCAGGGCATATAATTTTAAGGTGACTGGAGAAAGCATAGGGTGTATATTGGAGGTAGGGTGTGTTACATAGACAGTTGTGGGTGCATGGAACACCTTACTGGGGTCAGATACATCCGGGGCATTTAACAGAGTCTTAGGCACATGGATGATAGAAACATGCAGGACTATGTAGGAGGGAAGGGTTAGATTGATCTTGCAGTAGGTTAAAGGGTTGATACAACATTGTGGGCTGAAGGGCCTGTACTGTGCTGTATGTTCTATGGTGTATTTACAGGAAAAAAATCAAAAATACAGATGAATTTATGAAAAAGCTATACATAAACATACAGACTGAGAAACAACCAATATGCAAAAGAAGATAAACTGTAGAGAAAAATAACTGTACTGTACTGTTCTATGTTGTATTATTCCTTTATTGTTATGGGATCACAATCATGGAACTCTTATCATGACACCAAGGAATCACATTCCACCCACAGACCTCTGCATTTCCAGAACATGATAGATAGATACTTCATTGATCCCAATAACAATGTCACAGTGGCATTACAAGTGCACAGATATACAAGTATTAGAAGAGAAATAAGAAATTTTTTTTAAAGAGTTACTGTAACCAGTCTAACGGGAGAGGGTCGCCACTTCCCCAGCTACAGATTGACTCATTATAGAGCCTAATGGCTGAGGGTAACGATGACCTCATATAGCGCTCTTTGGAGCAGTGCAGTTGTCTTAGTCTATTACTAAAAGTTCTCCTCTGTTCAGCCAAAGTAGCATGCAGAGGGTGAGAAACGCTGTCTAGAATTGCCAGGATTTTCCGGAGGGTCCTTTGTTCTACCACAGCCTCCAGTGGGTCCAGTTTGACTCCTATAATAGCCAGCCTTTCTAATCAGTTTATTGAGCCTGTTGGCATCACCCATGTTGATGCCATTGCCCCAGCACAACACTGCATAGAAGATTGTACTAGTGACAACAGACTGGTAGAACATGTGAAGGGGAGGCCTGCATATTGCAAAGGACCTCAGTCTCCTCAGGAAGTAGAGGCAACCCTGGCCCTTCTCGTACACAGCCTCTGTATCGGTGCTCCTCTCAACTCTGTTATCCAGGTGCACCCAGGTACTTGTAGGTCCTCACCACATCCATGTCCTCACCATCAATAGTAACAGGGAGCAGTGCAGGCTCAGTCTTCCTAAAGTCCATCACCATCTCCTTTGCCTTCCTGATGTTGATCTGCAGATAATTCAGCTTGCACCATTTGACAAAATCCTCCACCAGGGCTCTATTCATCCTCCCGTCCTCCCTTTCTACACCCAACTATTGCTGATTCATCAGAGAATTTCTGCAGATGACATAACTTGGTGTTGCATCTAAAGTCCGAGGTATACAGGGTAAGCAGGAAGGGAGCCAATACAGCCAAGGGAGCCCTGTGGGGGCCTCAATGCTGCTTATAACTATGTCATGGATAATTGGTGAATGCCTAACTTACAGACCCCACAAAACCATTTCCATCACAAATTACACTTCTGTTTGGACAGTATACTCTCTGTAACTGCCTCAACATTCCATACATTTCAAAGTCACCCACTTACCCACCTCAGCAATAGCTGGGGTCACCCATCTTGTAAGGACACTGCCCAGAAGAAGGCAATGGCAAACCTCTTCTGTAGAAAAATTTGCCAAGAACAATCATGGTAATGGAAAGACTGTGATTGCCCACATCATAATGATGATGATGATAATGACACAATCGTCATTACGATCACATTTCACTAAAAAATGGTAATCTAATCACTTGGAGCACCTACAGGAGTTTTGTTAGTTAACCACGACAGGGAATATTTCAAGGATCAGAACTGAGCCAGTGAATTGTTTGGGTCTAATGACAGACAATCCACTTCATTCTCTCTTATCCTGGCTTTTTTTCTTCATTAGACCTCAGTCACCGTCTTGCACTGGTGAAGAAGGCATTTCACCGGTCTCTGTTTCATATTACTGCCGAGGAGAATTATAATGCGATCCTTGTGAAGAAAGGAGAAAGATAAATAAACGATCAGACTGCATTAAAATCTCATTTGAACCAGACAAAATGAGAGGCAGCTCTCTTCGATCATCGCCGAGCTCAGCAATTACTGTCCAGTACTCCTGTGTGAATTCACATCCAGCTCTCTCCTAAAAGCATGAAAATAGCCCCATATGTGGGGAGGAGGAGGAGTGATGGGGGGGGGGTTTAGAATTTTACATCCATTGCCAGCATTAAGTACATCTCACGTTAGCCAACGGCTGTATTCAGGTTTGGTTCTATTGATTTTACTGGAACTGAAGCTGCAGAGGAAAGAACACCCAGTGACCAACCCTTGGACAGCAGGACTGAATGGAAGAGCAAATCCATAAGGTCACGGGACTTGGGAGTAGAATTAGGCCATTCAGCCCATCAAGTCTGCTCTGTCATTCCATCATGGCTAATTTATTATCCCCGTGAGTGAGTTAGAGTTAGATAATTTATTATCCCAGTAAACCTTGATGTCCTTACGAATCAATAACCCATCAACCTCAACTTTTAATACACCCAATGACTCAGCTTCCACTGCCATCTCTGGCTACAAAATCCACCGATTCACCACCGTCTGGCTAAAGATGTTCCTCCTCATCTCCAGTCTAGATGGACATCCCTCTATTCTGAGGCTGTGCCCTCTGGTCCTAGACTCCCGAACTACAGGAAATGTCCTGTCCACATCCACTCTGTCTAGGCCTTTCAATATTCAATAACGGAATCAATGAAAGGTTTACGAGACTACTAGACAGGTATATGGAGGAATTTAAGGTGGGGGGTTATATGGGAGGCAGGGATTGAGGGTCGGCTCAACATTGTGAGCCGAAGGGCCTGTAATGTGCTGTAGTATTCTATGTTCTATTAAAGACCGCACAAACTTGAGTGTTCTACAAGTGTGCAAAAGACAACAAACTCTGAAAGTACTAAAAGAAAGAAATGATAATAATAAATAAATAAGCAATAAGTATTGAGGACATGAGATGAAGAGTCCTTGAAAGTGAGTCCATTGGCTTTGGGAACATTTCAATGATGGGGCAAGTGAGGGTGTATGAACTTATCCCCTCTGGTTAAAGAACCTGATGGTTGAGGGGTAATAACTGTTCTTGAACCTGATGGTGTGGGTCCTGATGGCAGCAGCAAGAAGAGAGCATGGCCTGGATGGTGGTGATTCCTAATGCTGGATACTGCTTTTGTGACAAGCTCTTAGTAGATGGTCGGGAGGACTTTACCCAAGATGGACCAGGCTATATCGACTACATTTTGTAAGATTTTCCATTCAAGGGCATTGGTGTTTCATTACCAGACTGTGATGCAGCCAGTCAATATACTCTCCACTACACGTCTATAGAAGTTTGTCAAAGTTTTAGTGCAAAACATTAGCACGGGATATTGGAGAGCCCAAGACCAGAGTCTGCTTCTGCTGGACAATATAAAAATTAAAGATGAGCTTAATTTGTCACATATACATTGAAACATCAATATATACAAAGGAGAATTGGTTGATGTGGTGTACTTGGATTTTCAGAAGGCCTTTGACAAAGTTGAAGGCCTTTGAACTTGATAGTTTCCTGATTGGTCAGGGCATCAAAGGATGTTGGGAGATGTTGGGTGTATGGGATTGAGTGGGATCCGGGATCAGCCATGATGGAATGGCGGGGCAGATTCAATGAGCCAAATGGCCTAGTTCTTCTATGTCTTATGGTCTCAGGTGCCACACATGAGGCTGCTTACAGGAAAGATTCTAGCATGGGTAGAGCAGTGGCTGATTGGCAGGAGGCAAAGAGCGGGGGTACAGGGAGCCTTTTCTGGCTGGCTGGCAGTGACTAGTGGTGTTCCAAAGGGTTCTGAGTTGGGACCGATTCTTTTTATTTTATGTGTTAATGATTTGGGTGATAGAATTGATGGCTTTGTTGCAAAGTTTGCAGACAATATGAAGATAGGTGGCAGGACAGGTAGTTTTGAGGAAGTAGAGAGGCTACAGAAGGAAAGACAGGTTAGGAGAATGGGCAAAAAATGGCAGGTGGAATACAGTGTCGGGAAATGTACAGTCATGCACTTTGTAGAAGGAATGAAAGGGTTGGCTATTTCATAAATGGAGAGGAAAAAAACAGAAAACTGAGGCGCAAGGGGACTTGAGAGTCCTTGTGCAGGATTCCCTAAAGGTTAATTTGCAGGTTGAGTCTATGGTGAGGAAGGCAAATGCATTCATTTCATGAGGACTAGAATATAAAATGACTATCATGACTATCGACCTGTGGCTCTGACATCAATTGCTACGAAGTGCTTCGAGAGATTGGTTATGGCACACACCAACCACAGCCTACCAGTCAACCTCGACGCTTTGCAATTCACCTACCGGAGCAACAGGTCAACGGCAGATGCCATCTCTCTGGCCCTACATTCCTCCTTAGAACACCTGGAGAATAAAGACGCATACGTAAGGCTCCTTTAAATTGACTACAGCTCTGCCTTTAATATCATCGTTCCAAATAAACTGGTTCCTAACCTCCAGAACCTGGACCTTAGCACTCAGATCTGCAGCTGGATCTTCAACTTCCTCACAGACAGGACACAGGCTGTAAAAGTAAGGGACAAGCTCTCCTCTACAATCACTCTGAGCACTGGTGTCCCACCAGGCTGTGTACTCAGCCCCCTGCTGTACTCACTGTACACCCATGATTGTGTAGCCAAGTTTCCATCAAACTCAACATTTAAGTTTGCTGATGACACAACAATTGTAGGCTGTATCTTGGGTAATGATGAGTTTGAGTACAGAGAGGAAATTAAGAACCTGGTGGCATGGTGCGAAGACAATAACCTATCCCTCAACATCAGCAAGACGAAGGAATTGGTTGTTGACTTCAAAAGGAGTAACGGACCGCATGATCCAATTTACATCGGTAGTGCACAAGTAGAACAGGTCAAAAGCTTTAAGTTCCTCGGGGTCAATATCACAAATGACTGACTTGGTCCAACCAAGCAGAGTCCACTGCCAAGAAGGCTCACCAGCGCCTTTACTTCCTGAGAAAACTAAAGAAATTTGGCCTGTCCCCTAAAACCCTCACTAATTTTTATAGATGCACCGTAGAAAGCATTCTTCTAGGGTGCATCACAACCTGGTATGGAAGTTGTCCTGTCCAAGACCGAAAGAAGCTGCAGAAGATCGTGAACACGGCGCAGCACATCACACAAACCAATCTTCCGTCCTTGGACTCACTTTACACCGCACGCTGTCGGAGCAGTGCTGCCAGGATAATCAAGGACACGACCCACCCAGCCAGCACACTTTTCGTCCCTCTTCCCTCCGGGAGAAGGCTCAGGAGCTTGAAGACTCGTACGGCCAGATTTGGGAACAGCTTCTTTCCAACTATGATAAGACTGCTGAACGGATCCAGACACAGATCTGGGCCGTACCCGCCAAATATCCGGACCTGCCTCTCGGTTTTTTTGCACTACCTTACTTCCCATTTTTCTGTTTTCTATTTATGATTTATAATTTAAATTTTTAATATTTACTAATTTTAACTATTTTTAATATCTTTAATATTTAATATTTGTAATCCAGGGAGAGTGAAGCGCAGAATCAAATATCACTGTGATGATTGTACGTTCTAGGCACTGCTGAGGCCTCACTTGGAGTATTGTGAGCAGGTTTGGGCCCCTTATCTTAGAAAGGGTGTGCTGACACTGCAGAGGGTTCAAAGGAGGTTCACAAAAATGATTCCATAATTGAATAGCTTGTCATGTGAAGTGTGTCCAATGGCTCTGGGTCTGTATTCACTAGAATTTAGAAGAATGAGGGGTGCCCTCATTGAAACTTATTGTGTGGTGGATGTGGTGGAAGAGTCTAAGATCAGAGGACACAGTTTCAGAATAGAGGGGCATCCTTTAGAACGGAGATGAGGAAGAATTTCTTTATCCAGAGAGTGGTGAATCTGTGGAATTCATTGCCACAGGCAGCTGTAGAGGCCGAATCTTTATGCATATTTACGGCAGAGGCTGGTAGATTCTCGAATGGCCTGAGCATGAAGGGATACGAGGAGAAGGCAGGAGATTGGGGCTGAGAGGAAAATTGGATCAGCCATGATGAAATGGTGGAGAAGACTCAATGGGCCAAAAGGACTAATTCTGCTCCTGTATCTTAGGGTCCTATATAGTCTCATACAGCAAAATGTGTAAATATGTGTATAATTATCATTATGCGAGTACGGTCAGGTGTAGGTACAATGAAAAGCCTGCCTACAGCAGGCTCACAGATACCGACAACACACAGAACATGAATTACATAGAAAATTAAAAGACTGAAAGTTTTCTCTTTATTTGCCACATGTAAATAAGAACATACAGTGAAATACATCTTTTGCATTAACAAAACCAGTCTGAGGTGAAACGGCCTTGCCTCCAGCACCAATGTAACATGCCCACAACTCACTAACCCTCCGTTGTATGTCTTTGGAATGTGGGAAGAAACTGTTGTACCCAGAGGAAATCTATACGGCCACAGTGTGAACGTACAAACTCCTTACAGACAACGGCGGGAATTGAGCCCAGGTCAGAGATCGCTGGCGCAGTTATGCAATTGCGCTAACCACTACACTACGGTGCTGCCCAAGTGGTTTGGTGATTTATTTACTAAGTAGATGCTCAGGATTTCTGAAGATATTTTGTATCTTTCTTTACAAACTTATTGAAATTTATTATTTGTTGCAGTAAATTAGATTTTTAAGAAGTGCCCAGAGCTTCTTTATGAAAGTGTTATCACTGTATTACAGCAGAGACACCTCTGTAACAACTATTAAGCCAAGTCAAAAACCAATAAAGATACAACAAAGTGGAAGAACTGCCCAAGCCCAACGTGGACTCATCACAGACCAATAATCCATGAGTTACAAAGCATAAAAATACTTAATTAACATGATGCAAATAGCCTGGAATTTACTCAAGATGAGTTTCTGTATGAATGTTACATTGCCCCTGCTGTTACTGTAAGCACATAAACATGGAAATGCAACAATCTAATGATATCTGGTAATATCCTCCCTCCTCCCTTCTCTTTTTTCTCAATTCCCAATTCTGGTACCCCTCTCAATCCTTCTCTTCTCATCACCTGCCCATCATCTCCCTCTGGTGCCCCTCCATCTTCCCTTTCTCCCATGGTCCACTCTCTTCTCCTATCAGATTCTTTCTACTTCAGCCCTTTACCTCTTCCATCTATCACCTCCCAGCTTCTTACTTCATTCTCCCTCCACCTCCCACCCACCTTCCCCCTCACCTGGTCTCACCAATCACCTGTCAGCTTGCATTCCTCCCCTCCCCCCAACTTCTGCCCCCTTCCTTTCCAGTCCTGTACAAAGGTCTTGGCCTGAAACATCAACTATTTATTCCTCTCCATGGATGCTGCCTGACCTGCTGAGTTCCTCCAGCATTGTGTGTGTGCTACTCTGGATTCACAGCATCTGCAGAATTTCTTGAATCAATCGGCTGCTTAAGTGATACGGTTTGACCAGCCTCGATCACTTTCTCTGGCAGCACATTCAATACACTCATGGTTCTGTGTGGAACAAAAATTACCCCTCAGGCCCCTTTTAAATTTTTCCCCTCTCACCCTAAACCGAAGCCCTTATTTTTTGAATACCCCTAACCTGGAGAAAAGACTGTTACCATCCACCATGTCATTAGGTAAATTGTGTATAATTTATGCTAATCTAAGTTTATGTAATATGTTTGTCACATTTGCATTGTAGTGCGTTGCTGCTGCTAACCACCGATTATACCGTGGATATGTTAGGCCCACAATAACAAAGCTTTAACTATGTCGGAGTATTGCTCAACTTCACTCATCTCTCAGCACCTTAAAGTGCACTCTTAATTTCCCTTTTTTCAGTTTCAAAACCACTAACAGCAATTCAACTGCTTCATTCTTGATCCAAATAGCACAACCCTAATCACTATAGTTTAGCAACACCATGAAACCTTTGCTCTAAAATATACTTTTGTGGTTTTTTTGCTCTAAATGTGTTCTTACATATAAACCTGTCCAACGCATCACGGCACCAGCCGGCCCACCGTCAAGGACGTAAATACAGAAAGGCGCTGGAAAAGGGCCAGAACTTCATGAAGGATCCCACCCACCCTGTTTGTCCCACTCCTGTGAGGGAGGAGGCTACGTAGCATCCACACCAGGACCACCAGACTCAAAAACAGTTACTTTCCCCAAGCAGTAAGGCTGATCAACACCTCCACCCGCTAACCCACCCCTCCACACCCCCAACCACCACTACTTTATCATTTCCTGTGAGAATCACCTTATGTACAGACACTCCTGTGCCTAGCGTCACTTTATGGATGTCCAATCAATGCGTATAATTTATCTTATGTATTTACATTTATTGTGTTTTTTAAATTATTGTGTTCTTTATCTTATTGTGATTTTTGTGCTGCAGCAGATCCAGAGTAACAATTATTTTGTTCTCCTTTACTCTTGTGTACTGGAAATGACATTAAACAATCTTGAGTCTTGAATCTTGAAAAGCTTTGATAATTGATGTCTAATTTCTGCTTTTCCATGTAAATACTGCTTATCTGATGCGATCAGCCTGTAATGCTGCAGCATGTAGGTTTTTCATTACACCTGAGCATACGTGTACCAATGCAGATGACCATTACACACACATGTACTTGTGCAGATGAGCATTACACACACATGTGCTTGTGCAGATGACCATTACACACATATGTACTTGTGTAGATGACCATTACACACACATGTACTTGTGTAGATGACCATTACACAAATGTGTGCTTATGTAGATGACCATTACACACACGTGTACTTGTGTAGATGACCATTACACATAAGTGTGCTTATGTAGATGACCATTACACACATGTGTACTTGTGTAGATGACCATTACACATAAGTGGGCTTATGTAGATATTACACGCATGTGTACTTGTGTAGATGACCATTACACATAAGTGTGCTTATGCAGATGACCATTACACATAAGTGTACTTGTGCAGATGACTATTGCATATAAGTGTGCTTATGCAGATAACTATTACACACATGTGTACTTATGTAGATGACAATGAACCTTGACTTTGACCAATGAAAATTGGAGTCTGTGTACAACACTCAAACAGTTGACATCTTCTGAATCAATCATGAAACCATATATTTCACTTCTTTTATGTCTTTTATGTTTGCTTTTTGTTAAATGTGATTCTGGAACAGAGATTTGCAGTTTGGAGATTATTTGGGTGTTTCAGTGCTCTGCAGTCTCCGAGAGGATTCCATGAGGCAGAGGCACCTCGTGGCAAGAAGACTGTAGGATGGGGTACGGGCCAATGTGTGACTTCATTTCACTGACTTAAGCTTCCATTGTTTGCTGGTTAAAGCGACAAGGGATATTGAAACATTGAGGAGAGGGGAGACTGGGAGACTGCCTCCTGATCACTGGTGGGATCACTCTGCTATGGAGAGGGGAAGGCCTGCCACTGGACCCAGAGAATGTTACCCAGGTTTTCTACATTTTGGATGTGGACTTGGACTATAGATTTTTTTTTCCAGTCTTATAGCTTTTTATGTTTTTTTTTGCCAGATCTTTCTTGATTTTTTTGTGAGTGAGGGAGGTGGATTGGGGGTTGATGAGGCTGTTCCATTTTTGTTTGTTTTTTGCGTGGGGAGGAGGGATTGGAGAATTGATGATCATGATGAAAGAAAGTTCTTTTTTTCTTGGTTTCATGGCTATCTAGAGCAGAAGAACTTCAGAGTTGTAAATTTTAATAATGAATGAACCTTTGAAATAAGTAGACAGTTTAGCACAGTTTTAAAGTTATTTTCAAAGGAATTTCTTATATTTGAGATTTATTAAGAATGTGATACCAACTGATAAACCTGTCCTTAGTTGTACTGGGTTACTGCTGACAAATAACGATTAGTAACTCATAAACCAAAGTATAAAAGTGCAGAGGGCTCAAGGAGAACTTTTCAGGTCAAAGATTCCTGGCATGTTGTGCCTTGACAGACTTGATATGGAAGAGCCTTGATCCAAAATATTGATGGTCCATTTCTTTCCACAGATGCTGCTTGATCTGCTGAGTTTCCCCCAGTACCTTGTTTTCTGGCTCCACTGCAGATGGCATTGAGGGAAATTCACTGAAATGCAGCCAACAGCTGAGAAGACAAGTCAGTGTTCACTCAGCGGAAGACAAGCTGGATTGCGTATGTCTGCGGCTGCAGTTGCGTGAGATGAGGAACTGTTAGGGCCTGTTCTTGTAGAAACATGGCTTCAGGACAACATCCATACACAATCAGTCTACAGGCCATAACTCTGAAGGACTGGGACTGTGTTATTATCATTTTAAAAATTCTATAACTACGTTTTTCTGCTATCAAAATTATATGTGCAATTGATTGTGTATGACTGTTGGTTCTGAGTTTTGCCTTGACCCTGGAAGAACACTGTTTCATTTGGCTGTATTCATGTGTATAGCTTAATGACAATTAAACTTGGACTTGAACTAGGACACGGCTCAGAACCTACGCTGAACTACCAGTCAAATATTTTTACACTAGGAACACTCTGAACTTTCAGCCACAAGTCCCCACGTGCAATAAATCCAGTCAGAGACAGCGTTGAGCCTTGTCCTTACAGGAATTCGAAAGCCAAAGAATGTCTGCTGATCATCTCCATTACACAACAGTTGTAGGATCAAGAAATCGTTTTCTGAAAATGGGGTCATGTGCTGCTCTTGTATTCCCACCTACTTTAAACTACAAACAGACCCAAACACATTTGGAAATGGAACAGCGAGCTGAGAAGATTAATGTACAACAAAATTTTACACGCTCCAACAATCCATTTACAAAGGAATTAAGAAAACTCCATCCGTCACCTCTGAAGGTCAAAACTGTCAAAGTCAAAGTGAATTTATTATCAAAGTACATAATATGTCACTGTCAGCTACCTCGGGATTAGCATTTTCTTGCAGGCATTTACAGGAGAATAAAAAATACAACAGAATTTATGATAAACTATAGCAAAAGACTGACAAACTACCACTGTGCAAAAGAAGACAAATTGTGCAAAATTATAAAAAATGTGTGTATATATGTGTTTGTGTAGATATTTATTTATAAACATAATATTGAGAACTTGATTTATAGAGTCCTTGAAAGTGAGTCCATAGGTTGTGGAATCTGTTCAGAGTTGGGGTGAGTAAAGTTGGCGCCTCGGGTTCAGAAGCCTGGTGGTTGAGGGGTAATAACTGTTCCTGAACCTGGTGGTGTGGGTCCTGCAGCTCCTATACCTTCTTCTCGATGACAGCAGCGAGAAGGGAGCATGGGCTGGAAGCAGGTGTGTCTGATGATGGATGCTGCCTCCTGTGACTGCTCTCTGTGTAAATGTGCTCAGTGATAGGAGCACTGTGTATTCATATTCCCCAAAGACCCTGATCAATCTTTCCGTGTTTCTCCACACAACAGATGCAAACAGCTCTTTATAAAAGGAAAAACTTTACAAAATAAGTAGCATCATTTTCATGACAAAATTCTTACTAAAGTATGCACTTTAAGAGCAAAAGTTTGAAATAGATCCCACATTCCTTGGGGACAATACTTGGAAGACTGAGCTATGACTCTCTCACTTCTCTGCCAGCAGAGCACAGCATTAACTCCCACACATCCACCTCAATACAGTCTGCATCTCAAGATTCAAGTTTATTTCCCAATGAGACACTGTGTTGTGTAGAGGGAGAGAGAGTTTAAAAGAAGGGAGTGGGGGCAGTTGACACATTTTGCACGCCACAGTTCCTGAGGAAATTTTGATTGGGCATAATTAGGCACTTGGTAAAGTCCAATAAAATGATGGTAGGTTTAAGTGGAGCAGCTATTGTGTGAGCGGGCCGGTGTTAGAGTGGGCAGTGAGGTTTTAGTGAGGAGGTGTGCAGGCCATAGATATATTTTTTCATTATTTATTCTTTATTTCTTTTTTATTGCACATTTTGAGCAGTAGGGATGCCCGGTGGGATATTGGAATGCTCCTCTGTGGGTGTGGGAAGGCAGGGAGATCTCCAGTGACCTCGATGACTACACCTGCAAGAAGTGCAGCTTCTAATGAAGCGTGTTAAGGAGTTGGAGCTAAAACTGGATAAACTCCGGATCATTGGGGAGGCTGAGGGGTAGGCAGTCAGAACATACAAGAAAGTAGGTTCAGAATCCAGGATATCTCGAATTGAGTTCACAGCACTCTTAAGTGGGAGGGTGAAGAGCCAGTGGTCATGGTTCACATTGGGACCAATGATTCTATCTCACTGTGCTCTGTGAAGGCCTGAAGTGTATGAACAGTATTTAAGATCAGGTCTTTCCTGTATCTTGGTACATTGGGCGATGATAAGCCAATTCACTCATGATCAATGTCTCTGTTGCTCTCTCTGTAGGTGCTGCCTGGCCATTTCTATTCCAATCACCAACAAGGGAAAGTCTGCTGATGCTGGAAATCCACGCAACAAACACCTAGCTTCTATTTCTATTTTTATTCCTAGTTCAGATTCCCGGCACCCACCCTTCCATAGCGTGACATCAGACGATAAGTAACTATTTATTTATTTAGAGATACAGCACAGAACGGGACCTTCCAGCCCAGTGCATCACCCAGCAACCCACTGATTTAACCACAACTCAATCTGCAATGACCAATGAACCTACTAACCAGTACGTCTTTAGACTGTGGGAAGAAACCCGCGTGCACATGCAACTGCTACGCTGCTGTGGTGCCCCTGTTTCTGCCACACTGTCCTGTCCCCCGGCTCTCACACGCATTAAATGGTGTGAGGTTTGCACAGAAAGAATATGTTCAGGTGCATTTGTAAGATACACAAGACCTTGGGTTGTCCTTGCTCAAGTCTGGGTTTCAGTGGGATCAAACCAATGATTATGATGAAGAATTAAGATAATCTCCAAAGAATAGAACTGTTCATATTGATTATATAGACGTCCAACGAATGATCAAATTCAAGTTCAAGTTTAATTGTCTTTTAACCATACTCATGACTACAGCCAAATGAAACAGCGTTTTTCTGGGGCCAAGACGCAAAACACAGAACAAAGTCACACTGGACGTGTCATTATGATAGCAGAAAAATATACAGTTCCCAAAAAATAATCATGCCCAAGTCCTTGACTATAATGACCTGTAGGTGGATGGTGCATGGATTTTGTCCTTGAGCCACGTCTCTGCAAGAACAAGGATGCAGCAGTTTCTCATCTCGCACTAGTGCAGCCGCAGAGGAACAAGATCTAGCTTGGCTTCCACTGGCACCAATAACATTGTAGTGTTAAATGGGAGGCCTTGATGTTTCTAATATCAAGAAGGCAGTGAAATTTGGCAAATGTGCTATTTTTTTCCAAAAACACTGGCAATGATGGCAGCCCATTTATCTGACATGAGACTAGTTAATAGTCTTATAAAACAGGGTAGAAACTGACCTTGAGAATGGTAATACGTGTTTTCATTTGTGACAGACCACAGTACGTGTGCTTGCAACACTGTGTGTCCAACAGAGTGATCAGCAGCACTGGGGCTCCACAGGGGACTGTCTTGTCTCCCTTTCTCTTCACCATTTACACCTCGGACTTCAACTACTGCACAGAGTCTTGTCATCTTCAGAAGTTTTCTGATGACTCTGCCTTAGTTGGATGCATCAGCAAGGGAGATGAGGCTGAGTACAGGGTTACGGTAGGAAACTTCGTCACATGGTGTGAGCAGGATTATCTGCAGTTTAATGTGAAAAAGACTAAGGAGCTGGTGGTAGACCTGAGGAGAGCTAAGGTACCGGTGACCCCTGTTTCCATCCAGGGGGTCAGTGTGGACATGGTGGAGGATTACAAATACCTGGGGATACGAATTGACAATAAACTGGACTGGTCAAAGAACACTGAGGCTGTCTACAAGAAGAGTCAGAGCTGTCTCTATTTCCTGAGGAGACTGAGGTCCTTTAACATCTGCTGGACGATGCTGAGGATGTTCTACGAGTCTGTGGTGACCAGTGCTATCATGTTTGCTGTTGTGTGATGGGGCAGCAGGCTGAGGGCAGCAGACACCAACAGAATCAACAAACTCATTCGTAAAGCCAGTGATGTTGTGGGGATGGAACTGGACTCTCTGACGGTGGTGTCTGAAAAGAGGATGCTGTCCAAGTTGCATGCCATCTTGGACAATGTCTCCCATCCACTACATAATGTACTAGGTGGGCACAGGAGTACATTCAGCCAGAGACTCATTCCACCGAGATGCAGCACAGAGCGTCATAGGAAGTCATTCCTGCCTGTGGCCATCAAACTTTACAACTCCTCCATTGGAGGGCCAGACACCCTGAGCCAATAGGCTGGTCCTGGAATTATTTCATAATTTACTGGCATAATTTACATATTACTATTTAATTATTTATGGTTTTATTACTATTTAATTACTTACGGTGCAACTGTAACGAAAACCAATTTCCCCCAGAATCAATAAAGTATGACTATGACTATTTATAAGAATATTAAAAGAAAAAAAAAGTGTGTATAATAATGAAACACAAGTGATTCTGCAAGAGAGTCCTTTTGGAGGGTCTCAAACCAAAATATTGACTGTTTATTCCCTTCCAATCACTGCCTGGCCCGGCAGATCATTCTACACACTCATCACCCTCTGAGTGAAGACATTACCCCTCACGTTCCCCTTAAACATTTCACCTTTCACCCTGTGCCTATGATCTCTAGTTCTAGTCTCACTCAATCTTAGTGGATAAAGCCTGCTTGCACTTACCTTATCTATACCCCTCGTAATTTTGTATACAATGGCTTATATTTTGTTAAAACAAATTTTCTGGATCTATTGAGATATCAAATGCCATTGGACCATGGATTCTACACTGAAACTGATTGAAGAGATTGTCCTATGATGATCAGGCAAACATCAGCTCACAAGGAAGAAAAGTCAAAGCATTACCGTCGACAGAGGAGCAGAATTAGTCCATTTGGCCCATCGAGTTTGTTCTGTCATTTGATCATGGTTGATATACTAGCCCTCTCAGCCCTATTCTCCTGCCCAAAACTTTGCTACCCTTACTAATCAAGAACGTAACAACTCAATGACTTGGCCTCCACCGCCATCTATGGCAATGAATTCCACAGATTCTCCACACACTGGCAAAAGAGTTTCCTCCTCATCTCTGTTCTAAAGGGACACCTAGAAACGTGATCACACGATAACCTTGCTTGCTCTCTACCTGATCTGGTTTTGGTGAAAAAGGTAAATGTTGAAGGTAGAAGATTCTGTGAGTTACACAGTGTTTGTGATCTTCACTTCAGGCCCTGTACGATTCTGAGAGTCCAACACAGAGAGGAGCAGGTCAGGTGTAATGACAGCAGCTCTGTGGTGCTTGTCATCAGCTGTGCTTGTTAGACCCTTGTCCAGAGCGGGACACACACAATGTCAGAGAAACTTAAATACAAGAGATTCTGCAGATCCTGCAAGTCCTGACGAAAGGTCTCAAACGGAAACATCAAGTGTTTATTCCCCTCCATAGATGCTGCCTGACCTGCTGAGTTCCTCCAGCATTCTGTGTGTGTTGCTCTGAATTTCCAGCATCTGCAGAGTCTCTGGTGTTTAAGACATGTGGCCTGTAGTTTGTTACCAGCACATCATGGAGCTTTGACCTCATGTCAGCTTTACAGATTCTGAAGCAGTTCTATTTGTTTAGTTATTTAGAGAAAGAGCACAGAACAGACCCTTCCAGCCCACCGAGTTGTGCCACCCACCCATTTAACCCTCGCCTAATCACAGGACAACTTACAAAGACCAATTAACCTACCAACCTGTAGGTCTTTGGACCGTGGGAGGAAAGCAGAGAAGAGTTATGTACAGACCCCCAAACAGCAGTAGGGATAAGGCTTACAAATTACAAAGGGAGATAGAAAATGCACGCCAAAAGGGCAATGTTAAAATAGTCATGGGGGACTTCGATATGCAGGTAGATTGGGAAAAACAGGTTGGTGCTGGATTCCAGGAGGGGGAATTTCTAGAATGCCTACAAGATGGCTTTCTAGAGCAGCTCACGTTTGAGCCCACCTGAAGATCAGCTATTTTGGAGTGGGTGTTGTGCAATGAACCAGAACTGAGTAGAGAGCTTAAAGTAAAAGAACCCTTAAGGGAGAGTGATCATAATATGAACAAATTCACCCTGAAATTTGGGAAGGAGAAGCTAAAGTCAGATGTATCAATATTACAGTGGAGTAAAGGGAATTACAGAGACATGAGAGAGGAGTTGGCCAGAATTGATTGGAAAAGAACACTGGCAGGGATGATGGCAGAGCAGCAAGGGTTGGAATTTCTGGAAGCAATTCAAAAGGCACAGGATACATACATCCCAAAGAGGAAGAAGTACTCTAAAGGAAAGATGACACAACCATGGCTAACAAGGGAAATCGAAGCCAACGTAAAAGCCAAAGAGAGGGCATATAATAGAGTAAAACTGGATCAACCAGAGGAAACCACATGGTCACAGGGAGAACGTACCATCTTCTTACAGTAATAGCTTACTAACCGCTAAGCTATTACATCTTATATATATTTCTTACTGTAATTTACCGCTTTTAAAAATTATTATTGTGTAATGCTTGGGTGGCGGGGCTGAGATATGTCCATAAGACTATAAGATCATAAGACATAGGAGCAGAATTAGTCCATTTGGCCCATCGAGTCTGCTCCGCCATCTCCCATGGCTGATCTAACTTTCTTCTCAGCCCCAATCTCCTGCCTTCTCCCCGTATCCCTTCAAGACTGACCAGTCAAGAATCTATCAACCTCTGCCTTAAAGATACATAAAGACTTGGCCTCCACAGCTGCTTGTGGCAAAGAATTCCACAGATTCCCCACCTTCTAGCTAAAGAAATTCTTCCTCATCTCCATTCTAAAAGGACGCCCCTCTATTCTGAGGCTGTGTCCTCTGGTCTTAGACTCTCCCACTATAGGAAACATCACATTCACTCTATCAAAACCTTTCACCATTCAATAGGTTTCAATGAGGTCACCCGTTATTCTTTGGAATTCCAGTGAATACAGGCCCAGAGCCATCAAACACTTTTCATATGACAAACCATTCAATCCGGGAATCATTTTTGTGAACCTCCTTTCAACCCTCTCCAGTTTCAGCATATCCTCTCTCAGATAGGGGGCTCAAACCTGCTCTCAGTACTCCAAGTGAGGCCTCACCAGCGCTTTATAAAGTCTCAACATTACGTCCTTGCTTTTATATTCGAGTCCTCTTAAATAAATGCTAACATTGCATTTGCCTTCCTCACCACAGAGTCAAACTGCAAATTAACCTCTTGGGAATCCTGCACAAGGACTCCCAAGTCCCTTTGCATCTTAGTGTTTTGTATTTTCTCTCCATTTATAAAATTCTCAACCTTTTCATTTCTTCTACCAAAGTGCATGACCATACATTTCCTGACACTGTATTCCATCCACCATTTCTTTGCCCGTTTTCCTGATCTGTCTAAGTCCTTCTGTAGCCTCTCTACTTCCTCAAGACTACCTGCCCCTCCACCTATCCTCATATCGTTTGCAAACTTTGCAACAAAGCCATCAATTCCATCATCCAAATCATTGACATATAACGTAAAGAGAATCGCTCCCGACACAGATCCCTGTGGAACTCCAGCCAATCAGCCACTGCTCTACCCATGCTAGAGTCTTTCCTGTAATACCACGGGCTCATAGCTTGTTAAGCCACCTCATGAGTGGCATCTTGTCAAAGGCCTGAAAATCCAAGTACGCAACGTCAACCGATTCTCCTCTGTCTATCCTGCTTCTTACTTCTTCAAAGAATTCCAGCAGATTTGTCAGGCAAGATTTTCCCTTGAGGAGAGCATGCTGACTATCGCCTATTTTATCATGTGCCTCCAAGTACCCTGAAACCTCATCCGTAATAATCGACTCCAACATCTTCCCAACCACTGAGGTTAGGCTAACTGGCCAATAGTCTCCTTTCTTTGCCTCTCTCCCTTCCTGAAGAGTGGCGTAACATCTGCAATTTTCCAGTCTTCTGGAACCATGCCTGAACCTGGTTATACTTGAAAGATCATTACTAATGCCTCCACAATCTCTTCAGCCACCTCTTTCAGAAATCTGTACGCCATCTGGTCCAGGTGATTTATCAACCTTCAGACCTTTCAGTTTCTAAAGAACCTTCTCTCTAGTTATGGTAACTTCAGACCCTTCATGAACCCTGATACTTGGAACTTCCACCATACTGTTGGTGTCTTCAACAGTGAAGACTGATGCAAAATACTTATTCAGTTCATCTGCCATTTCCTTGACATTCCCCCCCCCCAATACTACCTTTCTAGCATCATTTTCCAGCGGTCTGATCTCCACTCTCACCTCTCTTTTTCACCTTATGTATCTGAAGAAACTTTTGGTATCTTTCTTAACATTACTGGCTAACTTACTTTCTCATTCCATCCTTACCTTCTTAATGACTTTTTTAGTTGTCTTCTGTTGGTTCTTAAAAGCTTCCCAATCCTCTAACTTCCCACTAATCTTTGCTCTATTATATGGCCCCTCTTTAGCTTTACTACAAGAAGTGTACGGTGCTCCTTCCCTCCGCAAACCTGCAGGTCACCCTTGGGCAAGGTGTAGCACCTGCTTAGCCCCCGACCAGGGTCACTTGAAGCCGTGGGAGCAGACAGTGGATGGTCGTATGAGCAGCCGGTGCAAATGAGAAGAGGGCCTGTGCTGGGTGGTGAGGGCCTTTTATGATGGAGGCCACCTCCTTGAGGCATCGCCTTTTGAGGATGTCCTTACAGGCCTCTACTCTGGACATACATGATTTCCTTTGAGTGTCCTGCGATGGAGACCAGAGAAATTACCCAGCCTGGGCTCCTGAACAAAATGTTCATTGGTTTTCTGCAGATTACCTGACACACTCATTAAGCTCTCAACAAGTGACTCACGACGAGCTGTGATCTCACTGACGGGGGAGTGAGATCAATCTCCGAAATCTGCAACTCCATACCCCAGCGCGCTGCAAGAGTGCTCCGCCTAAACACACACTGTTTAATGCCCATTCGAATTCTGTCTGATATCTCACTTTAACTCTGAATGGAATCTTCAAATTCAAGTTCCAGTTTAACTGTCATTCAACCACACACATGAATAAAGCCAAACAAAACAACATTCCTCCGGACCCTGCACGAGGACTCCCAAGTCTGTTTGCATCTCAAATTTTTAAATTTTCTCTCCATTTAGAAAATGGTTTATGCCTTTATTCCTTCTACCAAAATGCATGACCGTACACTTCCCTACACTGTATTCCGTACGTCTGCCACTTCTGTGCCCAGTCTCCTGATCTGCCTATCTCCTCCTGCAGACACTCTGCTTCCTCAACACTACTTACCCTTCCACCTATCTTTGTATCATCTGCGAACTTGGCCACAGAGCCATCAATTCTGTCTGACAAACAATGTGAAAACAAGTGGTACCATACTGACCCCTGCGGGGCACCACTAGTCACCAGCAGCCAATCTGAAAGGGCCCCTTCTTTTCCCAGTCTTTGCCTCCTGCGGGCCAGCCAATCTTCAATTCATGTCAGTATCCTGCTTGTAGTACCATGGGTCTTTAACTTGCTAAGCAGCTTCATGTATGGCATCTTGTCATTTGTCTTTCGAAAATCCAAATGAACAACATCCGCTGATTCTCCTTTGTCTATCCTGCCTGTCGTTTCCTCAAAGAATTCCGACAGATTTGTCAGGCAGGGTTTTCCCTTCAGGAAGCCACGCTGACTCCAGAGACCTCATCCTTAGTCACAGACTCCAGGCTCCAGATCTCCAGCGAGGTCAGACTAAGTGAAATTTCATGTTGTAACTGCCAATAAGACATCTACTGAAGCCAGTGCTCCCAGTGTGACATCCCCTGCATCGATTAGACCGGATCTAGATTGAAAACTGCTTTTTCGAACACCTTTTCTCTGTCTGCCACAAGAGGTGGAACTTCTTGGTAGCCATCTATTTCAATTCAACTTCCCATTTCCATTCCGACATCAGTCCAGGGCCTCTCTACTGCCACTGCCACAATGAGTTCACTTTCAGGTGAAAGGAGCAACACCTCATATTCCATCTGGGTAGCCTCTGAACTGACGGCATGAACATTGATTTCTTCAACTTCCAGTCATTCCTCCCCCTCCTCTGCTTCTCCATTCACCATTCTGGTTACCCTTTCACCCTCCTCTTCTCCTCACCTCCCTCTGGTGCCCCTCCACCTTCTCTTTCCCGTACGGTCTACTCTCCTGTCCTATCAGCTTCCTTCTTCTCCAGCCCTTTACCTTCCCTACCAATCACCTCCCAGCTTCTTACTTCATTCTCCCCTCTCCCACCGGCCTGGCTTCACCTATCACCTTCAGGCTTGTCCTCCCCCCACCCCCCCAGCTCCCAGCACATTCTTATTCTGGAATTTCCCCCCTTCCTTTCCAGCCTGTAAAAATTGCTGTTTATTCCTCTCCACAGGTGCTGCCTGATCTGCTGAGTCCCTCCAATATTTTGTGTGTGTTGCTCTGGATTTCCACCATCTACAGAATCTTTTGTGTTGTTTATAATAAACCTGGTTTTAATTCTATTTCCCCCCAATCGCTGGAGATGTCAAATACCACCGGAATAACTTGTACTCCCATTTCTCAGAACAATAATCCTTGCGGCCATCAGTAGATGGTAGAGTGTGATGATGCAGGTGCGGAGAGAAGTATACCGAGCAAGGAGAGCTCGGACCAGCTGCGGTGTAGTGGTACAGGTGACAACTGAACTGCTGGATTATATTGGAACAGGGCAGGAGCAGAAAGAGAAGCCGCCGAGAAATTGAGGCTTTGCTGCCCTCTAGTGGGAACCATTGGGAATAACACCAAGTTCTCAACATGGAGCATACACATCATCATATACAGTGCAACCCTGAGATTCGTTTTCTCGCGGGCATACTCAGTAAATCCAAGAAACACAATAGAATCAGTGAAAGACTGCATCCAACTGGACGGACAGACAACAAACTGTGCAACTATAATAATAACAATAATGAACTTTGGACTAGATGAAGTGCAGCACGTAAGGGAAGGTGCAACAGACCTAACTGAATACAAAACAGAGCATCAGGACACAACACAGCTGATGGATAAAAATGAAACATGTAATATCTGGGATATCAACAAGCAAATATAATAGATCATCGTGCGATAACCATACAACAATTAACAATTACAGCACAGAAACAGGCCATCTTGGACCTTAAGGGAACACTTTTGACAGAATTTACTACAAGGCTTAAGAAAATCTGCCAAACAGAGCTCAACAGTAAAAATATAACAAAGGCAATAAACACTTTTGCAATACCCATATTAACACATTCTTTTGGCATAATATCTTGGTCCGAAACTGATCTGGAAAATTTACAAATAAAAATATAAACTGAAATGACAAATTTTAGAAGACACTATATACACTCAAACACACTTAGATTAACACTACCTAGGACAGAAGGGGCAAGGGGAGAACAGACATTTAAAATTTACGCAAGTTAAATAAAACTTCTAAGGATATTCTTCCATCAACGAAAAGAGGATTCAGCACTCCATACGAGCAAATGCAATTCTGATAAGAAGTACACACCACTAAACTTAAGTGAAAGCACAACCCAGAAAAATGTAGAAATTATCACTACAGAAGAAAAAGTTAATCAATGGAAGAAGATGACCCTCCATGGAAGACATCCCCATGATCTGAGCAGGCAAGATGTTGACAAGGAAGCATTGAGTGTCTGGCTGAGAGTGGAGACACATACCAGGATCCTACAGCAGTTTAACTCAATCTGATTACTTACACAGACACAGTGAAATGGCAAACATCGTTCACCAAAATCTGCTTTAAAATACAAAACTCATAAAAGACACCATACCTTACTATAAATACAAGTCGATCCAGTTTTAGAGTCAGAGTCCCACAAATTATATTACAGATAAGACAATCCATAATATCCATCGAGATATAATAATACAGGATAAACAAGCAAGAACAACTTATTTAACAGATACGTGTAGCCATTCCAAACACACATAACTCACAGAATTCAGTAAGTGAAAAACACCAGAAATATGCTGAATTAAAGGAGGAAATTGAAAGACTGTGGAACATGAACAGAGTATACATTGTACCGATAGTAATATCTACAACTGATATCATTCCAAAGTCACGACATAATAGCATTAAACAATGGGGTCTACACAGCAATATCTACGTAAATCTTCAGAAAGCCACAATATTAAGCACCAATAGAATAGTCTGAATGTTCCCAGCAATTGAGAAATGAGTGTGCTTAGCTATGCCCGTACCTCAGGTTTTACCAGCTTGAGCTGAGAAAAAATACAAATATAATAATAATATTAATAAATAAGCAATAAATATCGAGAACATGAGATGGAGAGACCTTGAAAGAGAGTCAGTTGGGGGGGGGGGTGAGTGAAACTGAAACTTTCAGTCAGGGGGTGAGTGAAATTGAGTGTTGTCCCCGCTGCTACAAGGGCCTGACAGTTGAGGGGTAATAACTGTTCCTGAACTTGGTGGTGTGGGTCCTGAGGCTCCTGTACTTTCTTCCCAATGGCAGCAGCGAGAAGAGAACATGGCCTGGGTGGTGGGGGTCCCTGATGATGGAAGCTGTTTCCCGTGACAACGTTCCATGTGGATGAGCTCAATGGAGGAGAGGGTTTTTCCCGTGATGGGCTGAGCCGTATCCACTACTTTTTGAAGAACTTTCTGTTCAAGGACATTGGTGTTTCCATACCAGCCTGTGATACAGCCTGTCAGTATACTCTCTAGCGAACATCTATGGAAGTTTGTCAAAGTTTTAAATGTCATGCTGAATCATTGCAATATTCTAAGGAAGTAAAAGTGCTGCCGTGCTTTTTTCATAATTATGCTGATGTGCTGAGCCCAGGACAGGTCCTCTGAAATGATAACACCGAGGAATTTTAAACTGCTGAGCCTCTCTGCTGAAGTGCCTTCAGTGGGACAGACAGTGTCATTGAGCCTGGTGGTATGTGGTATCAGACGGTAGTCTGTGGTATCAGATGGTAGTATATGGTAGCAGACGATAGTATGTGGTATCAGACGGTAGTATATGGTATCAGACGGTAGTATGTGGTATCAGACGGTAGTATATGGTATCAGACGATAGTATGTGGTATCAGACGGTAGTATATGGTATCAGACGGTAGTATATGGTATCAGACAGTAGTATATGGTATCAGACGATAGTATGTGGTATCAGACGGTAGTATATGGTATCAGACGGTAGTATATTGTATCAGACGATAGTATGTGGTATCAGACGGTAGTATATGGTATCAGACGGTAGTATATGGTATCAGACAGTAGTATATGGTATCAGACGATAGTATGTGGTATCAGACGGTAGTATATGGTATCAGACGATAGTATGTGGTATCAGACGGTAGTATATGGTATCAGACGGTGTCATTGAGCCTGGTGGTATGTGGTATCAGATCTAAGGCTTTTTTATCTCCTACCTCGTGGGAGGGTGGAGAAGGGAGAATGACCAGATAGTCGGGGGGAGCCCTTGATTATGTTGGCTGCTTTCCCAAGGCAACAGGAAGTGTAGACTGAGTCCTCGGAGGGGAGGCAAATGGACTAATGTCCAAGCTCTCTGTAGTTCCCGCAAGCTTGCACAGAGCAGTTGCCATTCCGAACGGTGATGCGTCAAAATAAACTTCATTCATAATGAAAAATGATTAACAGGAACAAACGTGTTATGGCTTTTCATTCTTACATTCACAGTCAATGCTTTCAGGACTGTTGCCTCTAATGTGCCCCCTGGGGTGGTATCCTACCACGGTGACTGTGGGGCTTCTTCATGCAACCCAGGCCCTCCCTCACCAGGAGTGGGAGAAGCCTGCACTGCAGACCTACCGTCATAACAACTGAGGATCCAGCCTCCCCAGCTCGTCCCACAGCTGAGTCTCTTAGTTACCAACTTAGTTCATTAATTGATGCATTCTTTAATAGTGTAATCTCACAGAACCGCAAATCCTTTCAGCATACGAGCAAAATACTCATCTCCACTAACAAGATATCAATGCTACACTAGAATAAGTATTTAGTATTTATAAGATTCAAGATTGCTTAATGTCATTTCCAGTACATATATATTTATGTATATGTGTATATATATATATATATATATATATACACACACACACATGCACACACATATACAGGTTACGTGAACATATATGCAAAATAATATATTATTTAAATGTCATTTTCAATGTTCTTGAGTTGTTTCATGAAAGATTCATCCTTTTGCGAATATTGAACACAAGCAGATTACACGTGGTCAGACCTTGTCAACAATATTAATCTGTTAATCCTCAGAATACATTCCTTGTTCTGCCGTCCTCCTGCTAAGCCTCCGCCACATGAAGTGCTTTTTATTCACATGAAAATAGCAGCAACAAGTTAAATAAAAAACGTTGACTTACTGTGTACTTCTCAAACGGATGAAAGACTTGTCTATCCTATAACAGAAAAAAAAGCAGAGTGTTATGGCATTAATTATCATTTTCAAGTCTTCGTTTCGAGTTTATTGTCATCTGATTGCACGTCTATACAACCAAATGAAACAATGCTCGGGGAAACACAAATTGTTAATGCACAAGTCTGGTGTGACTCAAATGTTTTAATAAACGTGGCTCTGCCCAAGTGGCCTTGACCAGGAGGATAGTACCAGTGTTAGATTTAATAAGTCATTGGCATTGCAGTTAGCACAACACTTGATGGTGCCAGCCATCACCAATTGGAGATAATTTCCTGCCACTGCCTACAAGCAGTCTGTACATTCTCCCTGTGATGTGTGGGAGGAAACTGGAGCCAGGAGTTCTAGTTTCCACCCACATTCCAAAAAGCCTTAGGGTTAGTGAGTTGTGGACTTGCTATGTTGCTATCAGAAGCATGGTGACACTTGTGGACTGCCCCCAGCACGTACCCAGAGATTGTTGGTCATTAACACAAACAAAGCATTTCACTGTATGTATATGTGGCAAATAAGGTTCATCTTTAATCTTTAATATCTAATCAAATTACACCCAGTCCTGAAACATGGTCTCGACCTAAAACATCGACTGTTTATTCCCCTCCATAGACGCTGCCTGATCTGCCGAGTTCCTCCAGCATTTTGTGTGTGTTGCTCTGGATTTCCAGCATTTGCAGAATCTCTTGTGTTGAAAGTGAAACAGCTCGCTTCTACAGCTGGATTTCCGAGATTACAATATACTGAAGAATCGCCTGCTTTTGTTGCTTTTAATCTGGGATTCCACATTATCCATTACTATGATACATTCTGCTGTTGTACTGCCTTAAACTAGGAGAAGAAAAATTTCAGAGAGCTTAAGACATAGGAGGCCATTCAGCCCATTGAGCCTTCTCTGGCATTCTAGCATGGCTGATTTATTATTCCTCTCAACCCTATTCTCCTATCTTCTTCCTGTAATTTTTTGATGCCCTGACTAATTAAGAACCTATTAACCCCTGCTTTAAAGATACACAATCACTTATCCTCCATAGCAGTCTGTGGCAATGAATTCCACAGATTCACCACCCTCTGACTAAAGAAATTCCTCCTCATCTCTGTTCTATAGGGATGTTCTTCTATTCTGAGGTTTTGCCCTCTGGTCCTAGACTCCCCAATGATAGGAAACATCCTCTCCATATCCACTCTATCTGTGCCCTCTGGTCCTAGATTCCCCCACCATGGGAAATATCCTCTCCATATCCACTCTATCCAGGCTTTTCAATATTCGGGATGTTTCAGTGAGATCCTTCTTCATTCTTCTAATCTCCAGTGAGTACAGGCCCAGAGTTATCAAATGCTCCTCACATGTTATTTCTGGGATTACTCCTGTGAACCTCCTCTGGACTCTCTCCAATGCCAACACATTATTCGATAAGGCGCCCAGAACTGCTGACCATATTCTAAATGCCGTCTGACTAATGCCTATAAAATCTCAGCTTCCTCCTTTGACTCAGCTTTGTCCTTGCCCAAAGCTAAGCTTGCTTTGCGTTGTCAGTTCCACACCACACGTCCATCTAGTTCTGGTGCTCCAGTGATAAATGATTCCATAGAATTGTAACCAAGTGTGGTCCAGTAACCACTTTGTAACATTGTCGACACAGTGACTGCCACTTTTCCAAATACACACCGAAATACTGTATGAGGCTTTTTGAGAATATTTTCTGCTGCAATATTAACTGTCTAGATGTACCAGTATTACCATCTGAGAGATTATTGTGAACTATCATTGTGTTTATCACTTAGTTTCAAAATTCAAACTAAAGATGATCTGGGACTCGGGTCAGCTGGCGTTTACAGAATTCCCTGTGAACGTGGAGCAGCGTACATCGGTCAGGTGGGACGCACGGTGGAACCCTGCATGAAGGAGCACAGGAGGTGTATCTGTTTGGGTTATCCACAGAAATTGGCGGTGTTCGCAATGGCCATAGGATTGACTTTGATGCCACAAAACTACTGTGCCATGCCAATGGCTTTTGGGACCGCCTGGTAAAGGAAGCCATTGAAAGAATTTTAACAAAGATGAAGCTCTCATTCTAAGTAAGAACTGAAATTCAATTGCAAACAAGGTGGGAGAGAGGAAACCTGATTGGATGAGGACTAACCAATCAGGAGGGATGGAATACAGGGGTATAAATACCGCCAGACTAGAGAGATGATGAGAATTAATCTAAGGGAATTGGGGGTGCAGGAATTCACATTAAAAGGGTTGCTGGGCATGGGTGAGAGAGCACAGGTCAGGGTATTTTTAGCTTTCTTAAAGGATACAGGGGTTTTTTATAGGTTATGATGGATAAGCAGGAATAGGGTACTAGGATGGCCAAAGATGGGAGGATAAAGTGTAAGTTAGGGTGTGTGTGTGTGTGTGTGTGTGTGTGTGTGTGTGTGTGTGTGTGTGTGTGTGTGTGTGTGTGATTGGGTGAAGGGATTTGGAATGTAAGTCTATTGCACACTGCGGATCAGAAGGTGGCGGTAATGCACCATTAAGCTGGGTGCCAACCGCCGTAAAACAGACAGGGAAGAAGAAGGCAGCCCAGGCATCATCCCTGAAGAAGATGGCAGAGTTTGTCATTGAAATGTTGGTTATAATTGATACCTTTTCCTGACTTGAAGCCTGAGAAGAGTTTATTTGTCATCAATGCTGGGAAAGCACTAAATCCTTTTTCAAAGTAAATTTACTATCAAAGTATGTATAGATCACTATTTAGCATCTTGATAGCCTACTCCTGCACCTATTTTCTATGTTTCTATGTTCCTATATTCATTTTCTTGTGGGCATTTACAGGAAAATAAAAATGAAAACAGTAGAATTTTTTGGAAAACTGTACATGACTAAAACAGACAATATGCGAAAGATTGCGCAAATATTAAATAAGACCATAAGATCATAAGACAAAGGAGCAGAAGTCAGCCATTCGGCCCATCGAGTCTGCTCCACCATTTTATCATGAGCTGATCCATTCTCCCACTTAGTCCCACTCCCCCGCCTTCTCACCATAACCTTTGATGCCCTGGCTACTCAGATACCTATCAATCTCTGCCTTAAATACACCCAATGACTTGGCCTCCACTGCTGCCCGTGGCAACAAATTCCATAGATTCACCACTCTCTGGCTAAAAAAATTTCTTTGCATTTCTGTTCTGAATGGGCGCCCTTCAATCCTTAAGTCATGCCCTCTCGTACTAGACTCCCCCATCATGGGAAACAACTTTGCCACATCCACTCTGTCCATGCCTTTCAAAATTCAAAATGTTTCAATGAGGTCTCCCCTCATTCTTCTAAACTCCAAGGAATACAGTCCAAGAGCGGACAAACGTTACTCATATGTTAACCCTCTCATTCCCGGAATCATTCTAGTGAATCTTCTCTGTACCCTCTCCAACGTCAGCACACCCTTTCTTAAATAAGGAGACAAGAACTGCCCACAGTACTCCAAGTGAGGTCTCACCAGCGCCTTATAGAGCCTCAACATCACATCCCTGCTCCTATACTCTATTCCTCTAGAAATGAATGCCAACATTGCATTCGCCTTCTTCACTACCGACTCAACCTGGAGGTTAACCTTAAGGGTATCTTGCATGAAGGCTCCCAAGTCCCGTTGCACCTCAGAACTTTGAATTCTCTCCCCATTTAAATAATAGTCTGCTTGTTTATTTCTTCTGCCAAAGTGCATAACCATACACTTTCCAACATTGTATTTCATTTGCCACTTCTTTGCCCATTCTTCCAATCTATCCAAGTCTCTCTGCAGACTCTCCGTTTCCTCAGCACTACGATAAATAAAATAAGTAAATTAATAATACTGAGAACATGAGTTGTCGAGTCATTGGAAGTGAGTCAATAAGTTGTGGGAACAGTTCAGTGTTGGGGTGAGTGAAGTTCAAGAGCCTAATGATTGAAGGGTAATAATTGTTCCTGAACCTGGTGGTGTGGGACCTGAGGCTCCTGTACCTTGTAGCCAACGGCAGCAGTGAGAAGGGAGCATGACCTGGGTGGTGAGGGTCCTTGACAAAGGATGCTGCTTTCTTGTGGCAGTGCTCCTTGTAGAAGTGCTCAGTGGTGGGGAGGAAACATCCTCTCCACATTCACCCTATCTAGGCTTTTCAATATATGATAAGTTTCAGTGAGATCCCCCCCACCCCCTGCACCTCAGGCTTCTAAACTCCAGTAAGGAGAGGCCCAGAACCATCAAACACTCCTCATATGTTAACCATTCCATTCCCTGGGTTATTCTTGTGAACCTCTGCAGGACCCTCTCCAATGCCAACATAACCCTTCGTAGATAAGGGGCCCAAAGCTGCTCACAATACTCCGGATTCAGCTTGACCAGTGCCTTATAAAGCATTACGCCCTTGGTTTTGTAGTCTAGTACTCTAAATATGACTGTTAACATTAGATTTGCTTTCCTTACTGCAAATCAACTGCAAATTGACCTTCAGGGAATCCTGCACCAGGACTTCCAAGTCCCTTTGCACTTTTGATTTCTAAATTTGCTCTCCATTTAGAAGATAAAGTGTGCCTTTATGCCTTCTACCAAAGTGCGTGACCATACACATCCCTACACTATATCCCATCTGCACTTCTTTGCCCATCCTCCTAATCTGTCTGAGTCCTTCCGCAGGCTCCCTGCTTCCTCAACATGACCTGCCCTTCCACCTACCTCTGTATCGTCAGCAAACCTGGCCACAAAGCCATCAATTCTTTCATCTAAATCTTTGACATATAAAATAAAAAGAACTGGTCCCAACACAGACCCCTGTGGAACACCACTCGTCACCGGCAACCAGCCAGAAAAGGCCCCCTTTATTCCCACTTGAAGGGTGCTGAGGGGCTATGGAGACAAGTAGCTGATGTGTAGGTAGTGATGGTGGAGATGTGTAGGTAGTGATGGTGGAGATGTGTAGGTAGCGATGGTGGAGATGTGTAGGTAGCGATGGTGGACATGTGTAGGTAGCGATGGTGGACATGTGTAGGTAGCGATGGTGGAGATGTGCAGGTAGCGATGGTGGACATGTGTAGGTAGCGATGGTGGACATGTGTAGGTAGCGATGGTGGAGATGTGTAGGTAGCGATGGTGGTGATGTGTAGGTAGCGATGGTGGTGATGTGTAGGTAGCGATGGTGGAGATATGTAGGTAGTGATGGTGGAGATGTGTAGGTAGCGATGGTGGACATGTGTAGGTAGCGATGGTGGACATGTGTAGGTAGCGATGGTGGAGATGTGTAGGTAGCGATGGTGGTGATGTGTAGGTAGCGATGGTGGTGATGTGTAGGTAGCGATGGTGGAGATGTGTAGGTAGTGATGGTGGACATGTGTAGGTAGCGATGGTGGAGATGTGTAGGTAGCGATGGTGGAGATATGTAGGTAGTGATGGTGGAGATGTGTAGGTAGCGATGGTGGAGATATGGGTTAATGGGTGGAATGGTTGATCAGACTGACCACTTGGGGAAAGTAACTGCTTTCAGTCCATGGTCCTGGTGCCAATGCTGTGCAGCCTCATCCATGATAAATTTCCCTCCCCCTCCCCCAAGAAATAGCTCAAATAATATCAAATCTCTAAAGCCTTTTAGAAAGTCAAAAACATACTTCTATACATTGTGATGTCCTAACAAACTTCTCAGGTTCCACTGTGTCTGTCTCAATTTGGCAATAAGATGTTTGCTTTGCACCCATAGCAACTGTATTCAGATAATATATGCTGCACTGTTTCGTGACAAGTCCCCTCCCTACAAATACCCATATCATGCATATTAATCATGCAAATCATGCATATTAATTCTGAGCAAGGAATTATTCAACGTAGTATATCCAATACATAAACGTGGAATATAACTTTTTCCCTCCTTCTATATCTATCTCCCAGTTGAGTTCCCACCATCATCTGAATTTTATATAACTACCTTCCTTTCTTTTGCTTATCCCAACTTTGTTGCCTTAGCGATCGAATAGCCTTTTTTAACTATGGCTTTCACCTTCCCCTTTATACAAAGGCACCGTTAAAATTATATCCTTAATTATAAGTGATTGCTTGACTAGAACTTCCACCACTTCCTTCTCTTCAGCCTGCAGCTAACCTGTCTGAAGTCAGGGAATCTCCTCACCACCTCTGCTGGACACAACTGGAACTTACTGCAGCTCATTGCGAAACGAATCACCAGCCGAAAGCAGAGGGTGAAACTGCATTCTGTGCTAGTGGTCGTTTATCAAGTGCAAACTGCCTGACAGGTGAGGGCCAGACATGAGGCACTGAGGTGTTAAAGGGAGAGGCCAGCTTCAGAAGCAACCACAAGCCAACGGGGAAACCAGAGGGTGCATTCAACTAATGAATAATTACTCCATTTACTGTTAATTAACAAGAGATTCTGCAGTGCTGACGCACAAAAAATGCAGAGGAGCTCAGCAGGTCAGACTATGGAAATGAAAACAGTTGATGTTTTGGGCTCCAACCCTCTCTCAGGACTGGCCAATATACCATTACCCCTTGAGTAGAGTCTGCACCAATACAAAACAGGAACATCCCACCCACCCTGCTTACTGACTGTCCCACTCCCATAGCATCCACACCAGGACCACCAGACTCAAAAACAGTTACTTTCCCCAAGCAGTAAGGCTGATCAACACCTCCACCCACTAACCCACCCCCAACCACCACTACTTTATCATTTCCTGTCAGAGTCCCCTTATGTACAGACACTCCTGTGCCTAGCGTCACTTTATGGACAGACAATCAATCCATGAATATAAGTTATCTTATGTGTTTATATCTATTGTGTTTTTATTATAGTGTTATTAATCTTATTGTGTTTTTTTGTTGAATCGGATCCAGAGTAACAATTATGTCACTCTTCTTTACACTTGTGAACTGGAAATGACATTAAACAATCTTGAATCTTTAGCAAGGCTTCTGGAAATTCTTTATAAATTAACAACCGAGTTTAAAATCCAATTAGATTTAATTGAAGTAACCACAGTTTGAAACCACAAACTGATCGTTGTGGGTGAGTGTAAGCGCACATTTCCCGTTCTATTCTGATGGCCAGGCAATGAGCTCAGACAGTGCAGTTTCATGTTTAGTCGGCACTGACTGTAAAATTGCTGTTGTTTCACCAATTAAGCTCATCTATTTGAAATTGTGTTCACAAATGCAATGCCTCCTCTGAAGCATTGGAGTTGTTCAGGTTCCTGCAGAAACTGCAATGAAAACATATGCTATAAAAAACAATTGCTATTGGTTTACTTACAAGCAATGTAGAGCTGAGAACAGCATAGCACAGGGCCAGGCCCTTCGGTTCACAATGTCATTCAGATCCAATTAAATTAGTGATCAAATGGCCAACTAAACTGATCTCTACTGCCTACACAACATCCATATCCCTCCATTTTCCTCACATTCATGTGCCTATCCAAACATCCCTCAAAGTCTCTAATGTTTCTGACTCTACCATCACCCCAGGCAGCATGCTCTAGGCACCCACCTTGCCTGTGTAAAAAACTCGCACCACATCTCCCTTGCAATGATCCCCTCACACCTTAAATGCATGCTCTCTGGTATTAGACATTCCAACCCTGGGAAAAACACATTGTCTGTCCACTCTATCTGTTCCTCTCAGAACCTTATAATCCTCTATCAGATCTCCCCTCAGCTTCCACTGTTCAGAACAAACAACCCAAGTCTGTCCAACCTCTTGTTATACCACATGCCCTCTAACCCAGGCACATCCTGGTGAACCTTGGCTGCACCCTCTCCAAATCCTCGACATCCTTCCCGTAATGGGGTGACCAGAACCGTATGCAATACTCCAGATGCGGCCTAACTAGCAAATCGAGTTAAAATTATTATATTTTATTTATAACTGTTAATAATTGGATTAGATTAGATTAGATTAGATTAGATTACGAGAACACTCAGTCCTCTTTTATTGTCATTTAGAAATGCATACATGCATTAAGAAATGATACAATGTTTCTCTGGGGTGATATCACAGAAAATAATTAGTATAATTATATTATACTTATAATTATTATTAGTTGTTAGCAATGGTGTACGATGTTTCAACCTGCAAAATAAGAGCTGTATGGCTTTGGGTGTCCGATGAGATGTTAACGGGGTCTCATTCCACTCTGCAGTCCCCTATATGCTTCCAGGTTTAATCAATCAGATTTAAATACTTCAGCTACAAGCAAAGGTGCAGAAGCAGGCCAGTGTCTGGAACCCGACCGTTCTGAGTACAGACCCTTCAGCCCAACTAGTCCATGCTGACCACAGTGTTCTCACAGCAAATCCCAACTTCATGTGCTTGGCCCATTTTTCTCCAATCTCCACTCTTCCATGTACCCTCAAACCACTGTCTACTCCACACTCCACCTCTCCACCTACCCTCACACTCCACCCCTCCACCCATCCCCACACTACACCCCTCCACCTACCTCCACACTAGACCCCTCCACCGACCCTCAAACTCTACCTCGCCATCTACCCCCACACTCTACCTCGCCACCTACCCTCACACTCCACTCCACCTACCCTCACACTCCACCCCTCCACTCACCCCCACACTACACCCCTCCACCTACCCTCAAACTCTACCTCGCCATCTACCCCCACACTCCACCCCTCCACCCACCCCCACACTACACCCCTCCACCGACCCTCAAACTCCACCCTTCCACTGACCCCACACTGCACCCCTCCACCTACCCCCACACTCCACCTCTCCACCGATCCTCAAACTCTACCTCGCCATCTACCCCAAAACTCATATTTCCTCTATAAGGGGAACTACTCTGAACAAATGGACAGCGAGGCTGTGGGATCACCCTTGTCACTGGCTATTGCTAATTTCTATATGGAGGTCTTTGAGGCGAGGGCTCTGAGTTCATCATCTTTACATTCCTAATGCTTCTGCAGATACATTGATGACACCTTTGTAGTGTGGCCTCATGGACTTCAGGCACTCCAACAGTTCCACGACCATCTGAATAGTGTACATCCGAACATTCAATTTACCATGGAGATGGAGAAGAATGGTTTCCTCCCGTTCCTGGACATTCTAATATGATGGAAACCAGATGGTAGCCTCGAACATGGCGTCTGTCAGAAACCCACTCACACGGATTTGTACCACCATCACACCTCCCAACGTAGGGCGGTTCTTTCTACTTTGATTAACCTTGCAAAAACTATTTTGGACCCAGAGAGTCTCCATGAGGAAATAAGATGATTATCCATGATGTTCCTACAGAATGGCTACGAGGAAATCATTTGGGCCCTGGAAAGGGTTGACAGAAAAACAAGGAAACCTAACAATGACCTGTCACTACGGCCTGTCTTTCCTATATTTCCACGGTTTCTGGGAGGGTCACCAGAATTCTGAAGAAGTACTGGTTTAATACCATCCATAAAGCCATAAGGAAACTCAAGTCACAGCTTATGTGGGTCAAAGATAACCTGGGAGTCAGGAAGGCTGACATTCCTTGTGAATGTGGAGCAGTGTGTACGGTGGAATCCTGCATCAAGGAGCATAGGAGGTATATCCATTTGTGTTACCCAGAGAAGTCAACAATAGAACATTGCATATGCAATGGCCATTGGATTGACTTTGATGGCACAAAACTACTGTGCCGCGCCAATGGCTTTTTGGGACGGCCTGTGGAGGAAGTCACTGAAATAAAACTAGAGGAAAAGAATTTTAACAAAGACGAAGCTCTCGCTCTAAGTAAGAACTGGAATTTGACTGTAAACAAGGTGGGAGAGTGGAAACCTGATTGGGTGAGGACTGACCAATCAGGAGGGATGGACGACAGGCATCTAAATACCACCGGTCTAGACAACCACAAGCATCATTCCTGATGAAGATGGCAGAGTTTGTCATCGAAGTGTTGGTTAGAATTGATACCAGTACCCAGCTGGAAGCCCGAGAAGAGTTTATTCATGTCTATTTTTTGTTCTAATTGTCTTCTCAATGACATGAAGGAAATCTGGAAGTCGAACCTGACCAGAGGGCTTAAAAAAAGGATTTTCATAGCAGTCATAGAGTCCATTCTATGAATGGATACGAGACGTGGACACTCACCAAGACGATGTGAAAGTCTCTAGGTGGTTGCTATACACAAATGCTCCGGCTGGCTCTTGACGTGAGTTGGCAACAGCACATGACGAACGTCGAGCTCTATAACAACCTACCGATGCTCACCACTAAAATCGAGGCGAGAAGACTGCAACTAACGGGGCACTGTCTACGCCACCCCGAGCTACCTGCCAGCCTAGTCATGATATGGGAGTCCAAGCATGGGAGGATGAACCCTGGGCGCCCTCCTAAGACTATGGTCAACACGCTCCTAGAAGACAGCGGCGCGGCTAATGTAGATGAACTGAACACACTGGTGAGGGAGAGGGAGAAGTGGAGAGTTTGTCATCATGCCCGACGCCGGCCCCCTAGGCCTGAGTCAATATCGTAGTAGTAGTAATTGTCTTCTCAATGATTCAGGAACAGCTTCTTCCACTCTGCCATTCAATTTTTGAATGGATATTGAACCCTGAACACTGCTTCACTTTGTATTTAATTTAACTCATATGTGTATACATATACTTACTAAAATTCACAGCTTTTAAACTGTATTATCATGTATTGCATTGTACTGCTGCCACAAAGTTAGCAAATTTCTTGACACATGCTGGTGATATTAAACCTGGTTCTGATTCTGATTCTTGTAAAAATTATGTTTAACTTGTATGTCATTTTATGTTTTCCTTGTGAGCGTGTTTCTGATACTCTGAGTCTGTGATGCTGCTGCAGGTAAGGTTTTCATTGCACCTCTGCACACATGGACTTGCGCAGATGACAATAAACTTTAGTAAAAGGGGATAAGATTAACAGCATGGCCTATCAAGTCTGCTCCATCATTTCATCATGGCTGATCCATTTCCCTCTCAGCCCCAATCTCCTGCCTTCTCCCCGTATCCCTTCATGCCTTGACTAATCAAGAATCTATCGGCCTCTGTCTCAAGTAAACCCAATGACTTGGCCTCCACAGCCATCTGTGGCAGATTCACCACTTTCCTGTCAGAGCTGTTGCTGGGAAAAGTTGTCTGCCCCGGTGTCAAAACAGGTGAGGACCCCCTCCAATCAGGCCATGGTTTCTTCCCAGTGCTACCACAGGCAGGAGCCTCAGTTCCCACACCACCAGGTTCAGGCACAGTTATTACCCTTCAACTATCAGGTCCCACACCTCCAGGTTCAGGAACAGTTATTACCCCTCAGTTATCAGGTCCCACACCACCAGGTTCGGGAACAGTTATTACCCTTCAACCAGCAGATCCCACACCACCAGGTTCAGGAATAGTTATTACCCCTCAACCATCAGGTCCCACACCACCAGGTTCAGGAACAGTTATTACCCCTCAACCATCAGGTCCCACACCACCAGGTTCAGGAACAGTTATTACCCCTCAACCATCAAGTCCCACACCACTAGGTTCAGGAACAGTTATTACCCTATAATCATCAGGTCCCACACCACCAGGTTCAGGAGCAGTTATTACCCCTCAACCATCAGGTCCACACCACCAGGTTCAGGAACAGTTATTACCCCTCAACCATCAAGTCCCACACCACCAGGCTCAGGAACAGTTATTACCCCTCAACCATCAAGTCCCACACCACCAGGTTCGGGAACAGTTATTACCCCTCAACCATCAAGTCCCACACCACCAGGTTCAGGAACAGTTATTACCCCTCAACCATCAGGTCCCACACCACCAGGATCAGGAACAGTTACTGCCCCTCAACCCTCAGGCTTCCGAGCCTGCGTGAAAAACTTCACTCACTTCAACACTAAACTAATTCCACAACCTGTGGGCTCACTTTAAGGACTGTACAACACATGTTCTCAGGAATATTTATTTATTTTTGCATATTGGTTGTTATCAGCCTTTGTGTATAGTTTTTCATTGATTCTATTTTGTTTTTCTGTTCTGTGGAAAATGCCTGCAAGAAAATGAATCTCGGGGTTGTATACGGTGACACCTATGTTCTTTGATAATAAAATGACTTTGAACTAAGTTTTTGAATTTTGAACTTTGACCATCATGGTGTGTCTGTTAGGGATAGCTATTGCTAACACAAGAGATTCTGCAGATGCTGGAAAAGCTGAGAACACTCAGAAGGTGCTGGAGAACTCAGCAGGCCAGACAGCATCTAGGGAGGGGAATAAACAGTCAACATTCCGGGCTGGGACCCTTTATCAGGACTGGTGAAGGGTCTCGACCCAAAGTTTTAACCGTTTATTCCCCTTCCATAGATGCAGCCTGATTTGCTGAATTCCTCCAGCATTTTAGGGTTATGGGACTCGGAGGAAATCCGCACACTCACAGGAAGTGGCGTACAAACGTGGTTATAGAGGGCACTGGAACTGAACTCGGAACTCCGATGCCCAGAGCTGTAACAGAGTCATACTGACGGCTCCGCTCCTGTGTCTGCCATTATTGCTGCTCACACCCGACTCACCCTGGTTTGTCCTCTGTGGCTGGGCAGGGCCACATGCTGCCAGCTCCCAGCTAATCTGGGAGTGAAGATCTGATAAGGAGCGGCTGGCAGCTACACCTCGGGGTTGTCACGGCGATGCAGTGGTTAGCGTGACACTATTACAGCTTGGTGCGTTGGAGGTCAATTCCGAGGCAGTCTGTAAGGAGGTACGTTCTCCCGGGATCGCCTGAGTTTCCTCTGTGTGCTCTGGTTTCTTCCCACAGTCCAAAGGGGTATGGGTTAGTAGGTTAGTTGGTCATTGTAAGTTCTCCTGTGATTAGGGTTAAATCAGTGGGTTGCTGGTAGGTGTGGCTTGTTGGGGTAGACGGGCCTGTTTCACGCTGTGTTTCTAAATAAAAGTATAGAATAAGTTCCATCACGCAAGATAATAATTTTCTTTTATATTTTATCTTTGATCTGAAAATGGATTGAAATGCAGCAGGCACACCCCATAGAAACAGCTGGCTTGATCAAGGCAGAAGGAATCTCTCAGGATGAACCGCCAAGCCGCAGTGACGGAAATCAGCTTGCATCTTTCCGATTGATGTTGCTGTTTGCTACAAATACACCCATCAGGAAGCACTGCCCAATGCCCTGGGTGCCCACTGGATGAGACCCAGATCTTGTCAGGAACTCAGAGTCATCAAAACATATAGATCTACAACGGGTAGTCAAACCAGCTCAAAGCATCACCACCAGCAAGGACTTATATGCAGAACACTGCTGGAAGAGGGCCAGTAACACCATGAAGTAACACCAGTAACACCCACCCTGCTCATGGACTGTTTGTCCCACTCCCATCAGGGAGGAGGCTACGAGGCATCCACGCCAGGACCCCCAGACTCAAAAACAGTTACTTTCCCTAAGCAGTAAGGCTGATCAACACCTCCACCCACTAACCCACCCCTCCACACCCCCAACCACCACTACTTTATCATTTCCTGTCAGTCACCTTGTGTAGAGACACCCCTGTGCTTAGTGTCACTTTATGGACAGACAATCATTCTATGTACATCAGCTATCTTATGGATTTATATTTATTATGCTTCTTTATCTTACTATTTTTTTGTTGAATCGGATCTGGAGTAACAAATACTTCTTTCTCCTTTACACTTGTATACTGGAAATGACATTAAACAATCTTGGATGTTGACTCTTGAAATGTGTCATTTCGGTTAACAACCAACGCGGTCCAGGGGGTGTGCTGCGGACAGCCTGCAAGAGTTGCCGCACAGTCTGGTGCCAATATCACATGCCTACAGTGCTCAGCAGACTGTCCTTGTCAGTGTGAGAGCTCGTCTCCTGGCGGAAGTTCACTGTACAAAGATAGCAAATTTAACAGCACTCCTGCGATTCTAACGCATTTAACCCATTAGAGTTTCACACGTGTAACACAATGCGTAGAACACAGAACATAGTTGGAATTAATTCCAATAGAGTCCAGTGCAGGTGACAGGGGATTTTCTGACTTAAAAACCTCTTTTTCAGTCAGTGAGGTTGCAGCCAAGTATAGAACTTGGAACACAGAACACAGAACATACAACATAGAACATAGAAAATAGAACATGGACCAGCACAGCACAGGAACAGAGCCTTTGGGCCCAGCACGTCTGTGTCGACCCATGATGCCAATCTGAATTAAGCCCATTTGGACATGGTCCATGTCCCTCCATTCCCTGTCTGTTCAGAAGTCTGTTTAAGTGCCTCTTATTTTATCTGCTTCTACCATTTCTCCTGGCTGTCTGTTCCAGGCACCCACCGCTCTGCATGAAAATCTTGTCTCCTTTCACTACCCCTCTCTCACTTTAAGCTACACACATCAAAGTTGCTGGTGAACGCAGCAGGCCAGGCAGCATCTCCAGGAAGAGGTACAGTCGACGTTTCGGGCTGAGACCCTTCGTCATGAGTCATAAACAATTACTAGAAGTTACAAGAAGAAATACAGACAGCAAAATAGTGAGGTAGTATACATGGAAATCTGATGGCGGAGGGGAAGAAGCTGTTCCTGAAACGTTGAGTGTGCGTCTTCAGGCTTCTGTACCTCATCCCTAATGGTGGTTACACTGTTCCCTTTGTCAGCATTTGGCTCGTAAATTCCCAAACCATTCCGATCCACGTGCAACCATCTTTTGAAAGTTGTTATAGAGCAGGGGTTCACAAAACTTGATGCAATGGACCCCAACCATTAACTGGATCCAACAGCATAAAACAGTACAGCACAATAGACCCTTTGCTCACGATTTTGTGCCAACACTTTAATTTACTTGAAGATCAATCTAACCCTTCCTCCCACATAGCCCTCCATTTTATTATCATTCACGTGCCTATCTAAAAGTCTCTTAAGTATCCTTAATGTGCCTGCCTCTACCCCACCTCTGGCAGATTTATTTATCATGTGTACATCAAAACACACAGCGAAGTGCATTATTTGTATTAACAGCAACATAGTCAAAGGATGTGCTGGGGGCAGCCCGCAAGTGACCAGAAGAGCTCATCAGAACAGTTTATATCATCACTGAAGGATGTGTAGTCACAGACAATGTCAATCAGCATGCCGTAAACTTAAAGGCCATCTAAGCCTTCCCTCCTATTTAGTCCTGCATTTTTCTATCGTCCATGTGCCTATCCGAGAGCTTCTTAAATGTCCCTAATCTATTTGCCTCTGCCATCAACCTGGGCAAAGTGTTTCATGGACCCACCACTCAGTAAAAAAACTTTAGCACTCTCCTCATCGTGCAGAACAGGGCAGGCCCTCCTGAATCCTTCGAGCAGTGCTGCCTAGCAACCCCCAGTTCAAACCGAGCCAACTCATGGGGCAATTTATAATGATCAGTTAACCTATTAATCTTCGGGATAAGACCATAAGACGTAGGTGCAGAATTTGGTCTTTCGGCCCAGGGAGTCTGCTCTGCCATTCCAGCATGGCCGATCCTGGATCCCACTCAAACCCATACACATGCCTTCTCACCGTATCCTTTAATGCCCTGCCCAGTTAGGAAACAATCAGCTTCCGTCTTAAATACGTGGAAAGACTTGGACTCTACTGCAGTCTGTGGCAGAGCATTCCACAAACTTACTACTCTCTGGTTAAAACAAATCCTCCTTAACTCTGTTCTGAAGAGTCACCCCTCAATTTTGAGACTGTGCCCTCTAGGTCTGGATACGTCCAACAGTGTAAACATTCTCTCCACATCCACCCTGTCTTGTCCTTTCAACATTCAGTAGGTTTCAATGAGATCCCCCCGCATTCTTCTAAATTCCAGTGAGTACAGGCCCAAAGCTGCCAAAAGCTCCTCATATGTTAACCCTTTCATTCCTGGAACCATCCTCTGGACCCTCTCCAATATTAACACTTCCTTTCCGAGATATGGGCCCAAAACTGTTGACAATACTCCAAGGGTGGTTTGACTAGTGTCTTCAGCATTATCTCCTTGTTTTTATATTCGAATCCCCTTGAAATAAATGCCAATATTGCATTTACCTTCTTTACCACAGACTCAACCTGTAAGTTAACCTTCTGGGAATTTTTGCACGAGGACTCCTAAGTCCCTCTCACTTCTGAAGTTTGAACCTGCTCCCCATTTAGATAATAGTCTGCACTATTGTTTCTTTTGCCAAAATCCATTAGCATACATTTCCCAACACTGTATTCCATCTGCCACTTTTTTTGCCCATTCATTCAATTTGTCTAAGTCCTGCTGCAATCGCATTGCTTCCTCAGCACCACCTAGCCCTTCGCCTATCTTCATATCATCTTTAAACTTTGCCACAAAGCCATCAATTCCATTATTTAAATCATTGACAAACAATGTGAAAAGTAGCAGTCCCAATACTGACCCCTGAGGAACACCACTAGTCACTGACAGCCAACCAGAAAAGGCCCCCTTTATTCCCACTGTGGAAGGAAACTGGAGCACCCGGAGGAAACCCATGTGGTCCAGGTGAGAATGTACAACCTCCTTACAGACCGTGGTGGGAAATAAACTCGGGTTGCTTGTTCTGTAAAGTGTTGTGCTAACCACCACACCACTGGCCATCCTACCTTTGTCAGGAGTTCAGTGATGGCTGGAGTGCAGAGAGACACAGATGTGGACAGATTAATCCACCTTCCTTCACAGGGATTCAGTGAGGGATCTAATAACAACTGTACTGAACTAAGGAAAGTAATAAATGCTAGACCAACAGGGCCAGTAACTAAAAACTCTCAAAGCAACTAAAAACTAACACCATCACTTCAGCTCAAAAGCATTAACCTAGAACTAAATTAATACTGTTCCTTTAACTCTGTCTACCTAATTCACTGATCTTTTTTTCCCGGAACGTGGACTAAGGTAAGCAGGGAGCATTGTCCTCGCTGTGATTCAAACAAGACTTGACAAGACTGAAACAACTAAATACAATTACGAAGAAACCCTCTTTGGATGGAACGTGTGCACTCTCACATGTGTGATTGCCTATTTCTTTCAGCAGCCTGCCTGCGAGAGCGCCCAGACTCCACAGCAGTGTCCGCAGTGGTTATGAACGTCTTACCATGTTTCGTGCTCTGACGTGTCCCCACTATCAGCCATTCATTAAGGTATCAGAAACCAAACAACCGGCCTGATCTATTGCCACTGCTGGTGGATAGTCTGTGCCGGTACCCAACCTAAAGCAGCGAGCGGGACACCTTGTGGAACGATCCTACGGTCAACACGGGCGGTCTCAGCCGGCCTCTCAGGAGAGTGGAGCGGATATTGTAACTCCTGCCTCAGTAACTCTACAAACCCACGGTTGCTCAGCAACAGAGATGGACGTGGTTCAGTGATGTCGAACTCACAGTACAAACTGTGTTTCATTTCTATTGTGTACATTTTCCCATCGGCAACAATGGCATCAGAGAACTTCCTTGGTGTCAAGGGCACATTCTGACAGGTCAACCCAACTTCAACGCTCAAACGTGCACCTGTACTTTTAGAAGATGCAAGCTGAAATAAATTTGTAAAAGTAATCCAAGCAGAATTATGGCAGGTTGCCTGGAATAATATTTATATGTTAATGTATTTAGAAATACGGACAGCATTGGATTTATTGAGAAATACAGCATGGAACAGTGCCAGTGACCCACACCCGGACCATAACCCTCCATACCCACCGCCATCCATGTCTGTATCCAACCTTCTCATCGAACCCATATCCACCACCTCCACTGGCAGCTCGTTCTACTCTCACCACCCTCTGAGTGAAGAAGCTCCCCTCCCTCCCCATGTTCCCCATAAACATCTCACCTACGTAGATGGCCAGAACTGCACACTTCTCTCCATATTGGGCCTCACTAATGTCTTGTACAACTTCTACATAACATACCAACTTCTGTACTCAATACTCTGATTTATGAAGGCCAATGTGCCAAAAGCTCTTTACGACCATATCTACCTGTTACTTTCAGGAAATTACGGACCTGTATTCCCAGATCCCTCTGTTCTCCCACACTCCTCAATGCCCTACCCTTCACTGTGCAGGTACTATCCTGGTTAGTCCTACTGAAGTGCAACTCCTCACAGTTGTCTGCGTTAAATTCCATCTGCCATTTTTCCGCTCATTTTCCCAGCTGGACCAGCTCCCGTTGTGAGCTTTGATGGTCTTCCTCACTGTCCAATCTCAGTGTCATCTGCAAATTTGGTAATCCGGTTAACCACATTATCATCCAGATGGACCCAGCACGAATCCCAGCTAACTGAGTGAGGAACTTCACCAGAACGACAGTAACAATTCCAGCAAGAGGCCCATCCCAAGTTCTGGAGGGAAACTGGGGCATAAATGCCAGCTTTGTTGGCAACTTCTTAATCGCTAAAAGGGAGTGCCACGGTGGCGTAGCAGTTAGCACGATGCTATTATAGCTCGGAGTTCAGAGTTCAGAGTTCAAGCGTCCTCTGTACGGAAGTTTGTACATCCTTCCCGTGAGCCTGTGCGTTTCCTCCCTGTACAGTGGTTTCCTCCCACAGTCCAAAGACCTACCAGTTGTCCTTGTAAACTGTCCTGTGATTAGGCTAGGTTTAAATCAGCAGCCGGCCAGAAGAACCTGGTCTGCACTGTATCTCTAAAATAAATAAAAATAAAATAAAACTGAATAAAAAAGGTTTTTTGCTCTTTTCTGAACAGGGCATCTGTTCATGTGACCTTATACTATACAAAACCTTTCTTCAAATACTGAACTAAGTGGATGTGACGAATTGTGTTTTGCTCTTGATTTATGCCAATTTCCATGGTTAATTCCACCAGCCATAAATTTTATGATTTGAAACCAATGGGTCAATTTGTCCTTTAATAAGCAGCACCATGAAGTCACGAGAGAGCAGAATTAATTCTCTTTATAGGTACAAGGTGCTCTGCCAGCTGCATATTTTACACGGAGTTCCTATGCAGTGAATGAGAGGAGGCACCAAGATGGCACAGAAACACGTCAGGTGACAGTCTCTTTTGGGCTCCAATTTGCCACTAGAATCAGGCTCTCACTAGTTGTGAGGGCACAGCCTTTGAGAATTATTAAGTGGCCCAGCTGGAATTTTAGACCAGTAGCTACCCCAGAAATCAGTCTGAAAATACAAAGCAGGGAAGAAGAGGAGATCATTATGGAACACTACAGCATAGTACGGATCCTTCAATGTTGTGCTGACCTTTCAATTGAACTCTTCCCCTCTACATAGCTCCATTTTTCTATCATCCATCTGCCTATCTAAGAGTTTCTTAAATGTCCCTAAAGTATCTGCCTCTACCACCACCCCTGACAGGGTGTTCCACGCACCCACCACTCTCTGTGTGAAAGACTTGCCTCTGACATCCCCCTTGTGCTTTCCTCCAATCACCTTATTATCAAGCCTCTTCGTATCAGCCATTTCTGCCCAGGGAAAAAGCTTCTGGCTGTCCACTCAATCTGTGCCTCTTATCATCTTGTACTCCTCCATCCTCTTTCACTCCAAAGAGAAAAGCCCTAGCTCGCTCAACCTATCATCATAAGCCACACTCTCTAACCCAGACAGCATCCTGACGACTCTCCTCTGCACCCTCACTAAAGCTTCGATTACTAGCTTGTGCAGAGCACTCCATTCCTCGCAGAAGTTTGAACTAAGGGCGGGGGTGATCTTATTGAAGCACACAATCCTCTCTCGTGCACTGCCTGGAGTAGTTCTAGAGTCATAAAGCAATACATTACAGATACAGACCCTTTGGCCCAAACAGTTGTTGCCGAGCAACACACACAAAACGCTGGAGGAACTTGGCAGGTCAGGCTGCATCTATGGAAGTGAATGAACTGTCAACATTTTGGGCCGGGACCCTTCCCTCAGGAGTGGAAAGGAAGGGGGAAAGATGCCAGAATAAAAAAAGGTTGGAGGAGGGGAAGGGGGATTAGCTGGCAGGTGATTGGTGAAGCCAGGTGAGTGGGGAGGGGGATGAAGGAGTAAGCTGGGAGGTGATAGGGCCAGAGAAGAAGGAATCTGATAGGAGAGGAGAGTGGAACATGGGAGAAAGGGAAGAAGTCCAGGCCAAACACAGAGCCCACCCATCATCTCAATTTCCTGTGTTTGGCCCATATCCCTCCAAGTACTTCTTAAAAGGCACTACTTGCCTCAAACACTCACCACCCTCTGCATGAAAGATTTGCCCCTCAGCTCCTTTATAAATCTTTCTCCTCTCATCCTGAACCTATGTCCCATAGTTTTGGACTCTACCACCCAGGGGAAATGATTGTAACCATCTACCATATCTATGCACCTCATTATTTTAAATATTTCTATCAGGTCACCGCTCATTTAAAGAACATACTAACTAAGAGCAGGATTCAGCCACCTGGCCTGTCAGGCCTGTCCGCCATTCAATAAGCTCATGCCTGAACTGGCCATAGGCTCAGTTCCAGCTACCTGAATTTTTTTGACACACAATCAACGTTTCAAGATCCACTTTTTCTCCTCCGCCATCAGATTTCAGATGGACAATGAACCCATGTACCAGACTTCAAATTTTTTTCTTGCTCGCATTTTCCTCTACTTATTTAATTTTATTTTATTTATACCGTGGACTCTGGCCATCGGTTATTCGGGGGTAGCCGCTTACTTAGAACAACTCTTCATAAGCAAAAACTAATCGAGATAATAGCTGGGATTCTCTTTGCTTGTTTGGGATACTATGCCACTTATTTGGGACAGGGGACTGTTGCCCAACAGTTTCTAACTAAAGTTAGTCGTGTGTACATGTGTGGCCGTTAGACACTACGTCATACTTAGAGTGAGCAGTTTTTAAAAAGCCTCAGTTGCATGTGTTTGTGGTTCTATTCTATTATAGTTCTACTGTAATTGCCTACTAGAAAATGAATTGCAGGTTTATATATGGTGACATTGTACTTTGATATTAAATTGATTTTGAACTTTGTATGAAGGCAGTCTTATCTTCACTAGGTATCTGTGCTGAGTTTGCTCATTTACAGTCAATCAAACTAAAACGCCAGTGTACACTGGATAAATTCCTCCACCAATCTCTATTAGGAACCAATACACAGTTTTATATTACTGTAGTAGGATTGATAATGTCCTAACTTGTTACATATTTCAGTTAAATACATAATTTGTTACTCAGTTTGTTTTTTTTTGAACCTCTTTAACTATTTCCATGAAACTTTGGCCAATTAGGGTAACTGCTTAATTGGGCAAAAATGTCCTGGTCCCAACGAGTCCCAATTAACCGGAATCCACTGTGTGTGTAATAGCTATAGTTTTTCTTTTATTATCATTATTGCATTGTTCTACAGCCACAAAACAACAAATTTCACAACATATAACAGTGATGTTAAACCTGATTCTGATTCCCCATAACCCTTAATTCCCCTGCTATTCAAAAACCTATCGAACCTACTTAATGAGTTGATCTCTACTGTTTCCCTGGGCAGAGAATTCCACAGATTCACTGCTCTCTGGTAAAAGCAGTTTCTCCTCATCTGTGTCCTAAATCTATTTCCCTGAATCCTGAGGCTGTGTACCATAGTTCTCATCTCAGTTACCAGTAGAAATAACATTCTCCTATGTTCCAACGAATAAAGACACAGGCTGGCCAAGCTCTTGCTAAATTTCAAGTCCTCTGGGCCTGGCAACATCCTTGTAAATCTTTTCTGCACTCTTGCCCGTCTGACCATGTCTTTCCTATAACAAGGTGTCCAAAACTGTGCACTGTACTCCGAGTGTGGGCTCAGCAGTGATGAGTTGCTGTACCTCTTGACTAAAGACGGTGAATAAACACATTTAACTGATCTGGTCATGCATTAAGCAAAATAACCTTCCCAAACTAAAAATAAAATTAAAATAGACTACTTCTGAGTATCTTGATTGACAGTCACCCTATAATTCACGTCCATTCCATGATGAGGAGACCTTTCCCCAGCAGGTTATATTGTGTCTGAAGTCATGTAAAACAATAATTTGTTTGATTGTCTTAAACAAAGTTCCTCCTTCACATGAAACACTTTGCAAGAACAACATTCCATCTCTCAAAAACCTCACACTGAATCCAATCACACTTAGAAATGAACCAAGTACCTGCCATAAGAGCATGAGATATCAGAGCAGAATTAGGCCACTCAGCCCATTGAGTCTGCTCTGCCATTCCATCATGGCTGATTTATTATCCTTCCCAACCCCATTCTTCTGTTTTCTCCCTGACACCCTGACTAAACAAGAACCTATCAACCTCCATTTAAAATATACCCAACGACTGACCTCCACAGATTCACCACTCTCTGGCTGAAGAAATTCCTCCTCGCCTCATCTTGCTGGGTGGGGTTGTAGACGAAGAATTGGAAAGTGGTAAGTGAATGTCTGTTCTACCAGATATAGTCCATCTGAAATTGCTACCTGTCACTAATCCAAACCTGTAACGTCCAGGTGTGAACAAGGTATTGAACATCGGGCACCATGGTAGTGTAGCAGTTAGCAGCATGCTATTACAGCTTGGGGTGTCAGAGTTCAGAGTTCAATCCCAGAGTCCTCTGCAACGCGTTTGTACATTGTTCCCATGGAACAATGGTTCGGTTTCCTCCCACATTCCAAAGACATACTAGTTAGTAGGTTCACTGGTCATTGTAAGTTGTCCTGTGATTAGGCTAGAGTTAGAAATCGGGGGCTACTGACCAGTATGACTCAAAGGTCTAGAAGAGCCTGTTCCACACTCTATCTCTAAATAAGCTAACACAAAAAATAAAAGCATTGGTGAGAGCTGTAGCAAAGAGAAAAGCCCTCACAGCCCAAGTGAATAAAACAGATACACGTACAAGCACTCAGGTGCACAGGAGAGTACACAGATACTCATATACACAACCTTCATCACTGCACTTTACCAACACTATGTCCACTTCGATAACTTTGCATTAAAATTAACATTTTTGCTCTAATTGTATTCTTTCTTGTAAAAACTGTGTGTGTATAATGTACATTTTGTGAATAGAATCATAGAGTTATTGAAGACTACAGCACAGAAACAGGACCTTCGGCCCATCTAGTCCATGCTGAACCATTTAAACTGCCTAGGCTCATTGACCTGTACCAGGACCATAGCCCTCCATACCCTCCCATCCATGTACCTGATGCACCATCAATTACTCCAAAAGACTGGAAATAGAGTAAATACTGAAAGGCTTTTATTAACAGTAAATGGACCAACGTCCATGCTGAGTGTCTGCCCTGGACTGAGAGGAGGAGCAGTGGCACAATCGCCTTTATTCAGGGGTCTGTGGGAGGAGCCACAGGAGCAGTCAGCAGAGGGGCGCGTCCAGACAGGTAACCCAGTTACTACATAGGCCTTTGACAAGGTTCTACACGGAAGGTTAGTTAGGAAGGTTCAATCGTTAGGCATTAATATTGAAGTAGTAAAATGGATTCAGCAGTGGCTGGATGGGAGATGCCAGAGAGTAGTGGTGGATAACTGTGTGTCAGATTGGAGGAGGGTGTGTAGTGGTGTGCTGCAGGGATCTGTACTGGGTCCAATGTTGTTTGTCATATATATTAATGATCTGGATGAAGGGGTGGTAAATTGGATTAGTAAGTATGCAGATAATACTAAGATAGGTGGCGTTGTGGATAATGAAGTAGGTTTTCAAAGCTTGCAGAGAGATTTAGGCCAGTTAGAAGAGTGGGCTGAAAGATAGCAGATGGAGTTTAATGCTGAAAAATTTTGGTAGGACTAATCAAAATAGGACATAAATGGCAAATGGTAGGGCATTGAAGAATGCTGTAGAACAGAGGGATCTAGGAATAATGGCGCATATTTCCCTGAAGGTGGAATCTCATGTGGATAGGGTAGTGAAGAAAGCTTTTGTTATGCTGGCCTTTATTAATCAGAGCATTGAGTATAGGAGTTGGGATGTAATGTTGAAATTGTATAAGGCATTTGTAAGGCCAAATTTGGAGTATTGTGTACCGTTCTGGTCACTGAATTATAGGAAAGATGTCAATAAAATTGAGAGAGTACAGAGGAGATTTACTAAAATGTTGCCTGGGTTTCATCTCCTAAGTTACAGAGAGAGGTTAAACAAGTTAGATCTTTATTCTTTGGAGCGTAGAAGGTTGAGGGGGGACTTGATAAAGGTATTTAAAATTATGAGGGGGATTGATAGAGTTGATGTGGTTAGGCTTTTTCCATTGAGAGTAGGGGAGATTCAAACAAGAGGACATGGGTTGAGAGTTAAAGGGCAAAAGTTTAGGGGTAACATGAGGGGGAACTTCTTTACTCAGAGAGTGGTAGCTGTGTGGAACGAGCTTCCAGCAGAAGTGGTTGAGGCAGGTTCGATGTTGTCATTTAAAGTTAAATTGGATAGATATATGGACAGGAAAGGAATGGAGGGTCATGGGCTGAGTGCAGGTTGGTGGGACTAGGTGAGAGTAAGAGTTCGGCACGGACTAGAAGGGCCGAGATGGACTGTTTCTGTGCTGCAATTGTTATATGGTTATATATATATATGGTTTACCACAGTACCTATCCAAACTTCTCTTAAATGTTGGAATTGAGCTCATCTACACCACTTCCACTGGTTCCACACTCTCACCACCCTCTGAGTGAAGAAGTTTCTCCTCAAGTTCCCCTTAAATATTTCCCCTTTCACCCTTAAGCCATGACCTCCAGTTGTAGTCTCACTCAAACTCGGTGGAAAAAGCCTGCTTGAATTCACCCTATCTATACCCCTCATAATTTTGTATACCTCTATCAAATCTCTCCTCAATCTTCTTTGTTCTAGGGAATATAGTTCTAACCTATGCAATCTCTCCTTATAACTCAGGTCCTCCAGACCCGGTAACGTCCTTGTAAATTTTCTCTGTACTCTTTTAATCTTAATTACATCTTTCCTGTAGGTAGGTGACTAATACTGCACACTATACTCCAAATTAGACCTCACCAACGTCTTGTACAACTTCAACATAACATCAAATCTCTTGTACTCAATACTTTAATTTATGAAGGCCATTGTACTAAAAGCTTTCTTTATGACCCTATCTACTTGTGATGCCACTTCGATGAATTATGGACCTGTATTCCCAGATCCCTTTGTTCTACTACATTCCTCAGTGCCCCACTGTTCACTGTGTAAGACCTACTCTGGTTAGTCCTCCCAAAGTGCAGTTCCTCACACTTGTCTGCATTAAATTCCATCTGCCATTTTTCAATCCATTTTTCTAGCTGGTCCAGATCCCACTTGAAGCCATGATAGCCTTCCTCGCTGTTCATTAGATTAGATTAGATTAGATTATGAGGACACTCAGTCCTCGTTTATTGTCATTTAGAAATGCATGCATTAAAAATGATACAATGTTCCTCCGGTATGATATCACAGAAACACAAGACAAACCAAGACTAAAACTGACAAAAACCACATAATTATAACATATAGTTACAACAGTGCAAAGCAATACCGTAATCGTACGGCCAGATTTGGGAACAGATTCTTTCCAACTGTGATAAGACTGCTAAATGGATCCTGACCCGGATCTGGGCTGTACTCTCCAAATATCCGGACCTGCCTCTTGGTTTTTTTGCACTACCTTACCTTCCATTTTTTTATTTTCTATTTATGACTTATAGTTTAAATTTTTAATATTTACTATCAATTTGTAATCCAGGGAGTGGGAAGCGCAGAATCAAATATCGCTGTGATGATTGTACGTTCTAGTATCAATTGTTTGGTGACAATAAAGTAGAAGGTAAAGTAATTGGATAAGAGCAGACCATGGGCACGGTGAAAAAAAGTCCCAATAGCCCATCATCTCATGCAGACGGTAGAAGGGAGAAACTCTCCCTGCCATGAGCTTCCAGCACCGCAAACTTGCCGATGCAGCATCCTGGAAGCACCCAACCACAATCCGACTCTGAGTCCGTCTGAAAACTTCGAGCCTCCGACCAGCCCTCTGACACTGAGCACCGAGCTCCATCTCTGCCGAGCGCTTCGACCCTGGCCCCCCGCCGCCAAGCAACAGACAAAGCCGAGGATTCGGGGCCTTCCCCACCGGAGATTTTGGATCGCACAGTAGCAGTGGCAGCGAAGCAGGCATTTCAGAAGTTTCACCAGATGTTCCTCTGTGCTCTCACGTCCGTCTCCATCAAATCAGAATTGTGCACGGCCTCCTACTTGACAGATTACAGATACTCGTCACTGGAGAGGCCGCGCGCACTGCATCGCGCTGCCATCGTCTCCTCCTCCCCCAAGTTTACACCCCCAATCTTGGTGTCATTTCAAATTTGCTGATCCAGTTAACCACATTATCATCCAGATCGGAGATATAGATGACTAACAACAACAGACCCAGCAGTAATCCCTGTGGCTCTCCAGTAGCCACAGGCCTCCAGCCAGAATGCTGTTTATGTGATGGTAAGATTTGTTTTATTTGTCACCAGCAGTGAAATGCATCGTTTGTGTCACATCAATCAGCAAGGATCACACCGGGCAAATGTCACTACATATCTGACGCCAACAGAACATGCCATAGTATACTAACCCGAACTATACGTACTGTATTCTGTACTCTACTGTACTGTATACTGTACTCTATACATACTGTGGACTGTAGGTGGAAACCCGAGCACCCGGAGGAAATCCATGCAGTCATGGGGAGGGCGTACAAACTCCTTACAGACAGTGGCGGGATTGAACCTGGCCTTACACTGGCATTGTGCCATGTGGGGCTAACCACCCTGCTCCTGGTGCCACTCCGGGCTTTTCACACACCTGTGTGGACATATACCTGTGCTCATGGCAATAAAGTCAACCATGTACTCGGGCACAATCTGTCACGCATACATACGTGTATGAAATCACTCTGACATCATCTTTTGGGCACATACACGTGCACACCCACAATCATTACACAATTGTACACACAAGAACACTCACACACGTATACACACACGCACACTCACACACATACATACTCACACACATACACACACACACACACACACACACATACACATACACATTCACACACACATATTCACACACATATACGCACACACATACACACACATTCACACACACATACACACAGACAGACACACGCGTACACACACACACTCACATACGTACATACTCACACACACATACATACTCACACACATATACACACACAGACACACACACACACACACACACACACACGCACGCACACACACGTTGTAGACTCAGCCATCTCCATCATTGGCACAAACCTCCCCACCATTGAGGACATTTTTACGAGGTTGTTCCTCAAGAAGGAGGCATAAAACCACCCTCGGGCCATCACTGGAGCAGAATTAGGCTATCTGAGCCATCCGGGCCTTTGCATTTGCTCTACCATTCCATCACGGCTGATGTTTTTTCCTTCTCAACCGCATTCTCTTGTTTCCTCCTTGTAACTTTTCATGCCCTGACCAATCAAGAAGCTACCAACTTCCTCTTTAAATATATCCAACAGAAAGTGGCATCCATCATTGAAGTTCCTCAGCATTATCGAGACGCCCTCTTCACTTTACGGCCGTCAGGGAGTAGGTACAGGACCTTGAAGACACACACTCAACGTTTTAGAAACGGCTTCTCCCCCCCGCCATCAGATTTCTGAATGGACAGTGAACCCATGAACACCACCTCCTTTTGCAATATTTATTAGTTCTTCTATTGCAACTTATCACAGAATGTTATGTCTTGCACAGTACCCTTGTGACAAAACATCAAAATGTCATGACATACGTCAGTGGTAAACTTCATTCACAACACACACGCACGCACTGTCTCCCTGTGACCACGTGGATTTCCTCCTGGACTCCACTTTCCTCCCACATCCCAAGAGTGCATGTTTTAGCAGGTTAGTTTCTCACATGGGTGTATTTGGTGGCATGGGTTCGTAGGGCCAAATGGGACTGTCAGTACAGTGTAGCTCTAAGTAGAAAACGTTCGAAAAATCGGAGGACTAATTTGGTTGGTAGGAGATTTATCTACTGTGAGCACCCTGATTGCCTACAGATTTACTGAACTAAACGACTGCAGGGTATGTAACTGTTGCCAACTGACACACACACAGCCAGACTGTAATTATTTTGATAATAGTGTTTTGTTTCATTGAAAGAATGCACACTTTGGATCATTTCAAGAGCTGCTGCCTAATTACATTAAACAATTTATAGCAGAATGCTTGGCCGAGAGTAAGTTATTCATGTTAAAGTGCTCTGCACAGGACAGCTCACGTACGGGCTAGAACAGAATCAGTCAGGATGTTTCAGAATTAAAATAACAGAATTAATTCCTGGAGAATGTTGCCGGGAATGGAGGACGTGAGTTATATGGAAGGATTGAATATGTTAGGATTTAATTCCTTAGAACATAGGAGGCTGAGGGGAGCACAAATCAGAGAAAATCTGCGGATGCTGGAAATCCAAACAACACACAAAATGCTGGAGTGGGGGAACTCAGCAGGCCAGGCAGTATCTATGGAAAAGAGTAAGCAGTTGACATTTTGGGCCGAAACCCTTCTTTTCCATAGATGCTGCCTGGCCCCCTGAGTTCCCCCACTCCAGCATTTTGTGTGTGTTGCTAAGACTGAGGTGAGATTTGATTGAAGCGTACAAGATTATGAGGGATATAGATAGGGTAAATACAAGCAGGCTTCTTGCCGCTCAGGTTGGGTGGGACTACAACGGGAAATCATGGATTAAAGGTGAAAGGTGAGGGGGAACTTCTTCACTCAGAGGCTGGTGAGAGTGTGGAATGAGCTGCCAGCACAATTGGTACATGTGAGCTCAATTTCAACATTTAAGAGAAGTTTGGATAGGTACATGGATGGTTGGGGTATGGAGGGCTATGGTCTAGGTGCTTGTTGATGGGAGTAGGCAGTTTAAATGCTTCAGCATGGACTAGATGGGCCAAAGGGCTTGTTCCTGTGCTGTACTTTTCTATGACTCTATGAGAAGTCTCCGAACCATCTCCCAAGCAGCTGAAATACAGTGGATTCTAGTTAATTGGGGCAGTTACTTATTTGAGGTGAGGGCCTCCATTGGTCGGAGGTGACCGTGGATATCGCATCCTGGCTGCCTTTCCCCCGTGGTTTACCCTCCGAAGCCTTCCCTATGAGTGGGTGTAGCCACAAGGCAGCAGAGGTTTGAGTTTTCCTTTTCCTAGGTGAGCTGCCAACCACAGCCAACGAGCCCCATATACTGAAAGCAACTGGTTTTAAGGCACCTTTGGACTGTCTCCTAACGGTAGAAACATTTCCGCCGGCCTTAGTAGCAAAGTTGCACATGAAGGTGAGGCGTTCGGCTTGGTTGTCAGAGGTTATTTGAGGCGCACACCATTGGGAGCATTTAATAGGTAGTGGGAGCTTGTCTCCATTACCACCCCGGCTATAACAACCTTAAGGAATCATTTACTTAGACCAACTCTTAAAGAACAAAATCTACTTGACAAAGAAGCCAGGATTCCCTTTGTTTATTTGGAACACTATGCCACTTAATTGGGACAGAAGACAGTTGCCATACAGTTTCTAACTAGCATTAAGCCTGGTTTATACTTCTGCGTCAAAGCGTCGCCATAAGGTCTGTGTCACCGCAAACCCTACGCAAAGCCGGTGCGGAACCCTACGCGACAGCTTGCGTTGCTGCGACGCGCACCTCTCCCAAAATGTAACCGCGCGTTGCGGCAACGCAGAACGCAGCAACTGTGATTGGTCCGCTTGGTAGCATCGCATGTCATCCTACGCTGCAATAGCTTCCCATTGGGCAGGGAAGGAACTCTGGTTGCAATGCTTTCCATAAAGCTTTACAGTCCTCTGAAATTATGGAGGACACATTTCGCTTTTACGAAAAAAGATGCTCATGTCTTGTTTACCCCGAGATTACCATGACCATGAAGCCTTGCGTGGGCAGGTGAGTGCGCATGCGTGACGTGCGTGAATTGCCGAGCGACACAGACACACCAATGCACAAGTATAAATGCTCACAACGCGCGTTGGCCACTTGCGGATGTTACGGCGCCCAGTTACCGCAGAAGTATAAACCAGCCTTAAGTCACGTACACTTGTGAGGCCATTAGACACTGTACTGTGCTTAGAGTGAAGAGTTTGAAAATAGCAGCAGTTACCTGTGATTGTGTTCAAAAGCAGTGATTTTGTTGCCAATAGTCAGTGAGAAATAAGCAGCAAGACAATTTGGAATTGTTCTGCTCACTGTGGTTTCAGGCGTTCAGGCTTGGAGATGCCAGAAACGGCCGTGAATTGAAAATAAAATGATTTCACTACTTTAACAAGTTAGAAGCTGCAAAGAGCTTGAAGGCATCAACAATCATCTTGAACGTTACAATCAAAATGAAGGTTTGGAGGATGCAATCATTGAAAACATTGCATGACGGCAGTCCATTATCTGCTCTAGGTGTCTGCAATGATTACAGTCAATCAAAAGAACACAGCAGCACACACTGGATGAATTCCTCCGTTGATAATTATGAGGAACTACTACTCAGTTTTATAGTACTGCAGTAGTGTTGGTAGTATTCTATGTATTACATTTAAGTACATAATTTGTTACTCAGTTTGTCTTCTTCTTATACCTTTTTAACTATTTCCATGGAATTTCAGCTAATTGGGGCAGCCACTTAGTTGGGCCAAAGTATACTGGTTCTGATGTGTCGTAATTAACCAGAATCCACTGAATTATAAGGACATGGGCTCAAAAATGACCAACTATGACAATTTGGCTGAGTATTTAACAAGATCCAGTGTAAGAATCTGTCAATGGTTTTACATCCCACTGTGTGAATATCACTGTTTCATTTTCACCACTCACCCTCCATACGCTCCAAATGTAAAGCTCCTTTTCCGTCTCTCCATCTTTTATCCCTGGAACAGACTCTTAGCAATGGAACACCGAGGGGAAAGGTAGATCGTCCCTTGAGGATGCCAGTGAGCGAGTATATTCCACACAGCCCGCTTCCTCAAGAATCAACTGCTGCCATTCAGCCAGAAAGGAGAAGTTCAAAGCTGCATTTCCTGTATCTCATAGCAACAGCTACACTCCTGTCAACCAGAACTTCTCAGTGTAAATCACCAGCAATCAGCCTCTTTGATTCACAACTCTGAGTGTAAATCGTATCATCTGCCCTCACAGCATAGAATCCCTCCAAATGCAGTTTCTCGCCCACATCAATTTGTTAAAATCAAAGCAATTTTATTATTTATTTAGGACCAGGGACAGTATGTCTATTCATTATCAGTAGAGAAAATGTGCATGATAATCAGCCAATTAATTCGTAGATAGTTGCAGATAGAAGCAGCCTTGTTTCAAATCCGACAGCAATGTTAACACGTGCTCTTCAATGTTCAAAAATCACATATCGCTCTAACCTCATATTTTTAAAGTGCCAGACCAGACACAGTCTGCTTTGTTTGAAGAAGCAGTGTACAGTAAATTCTGAATACCATTCTTTGTCTGGTCCTTGTAAGACTGTAAAGCCGAAAACGCTTTTTACAAATTAACTGTACCAGGCACCAGACTGCGTCCCACAATGGCAGAGGTCTGTCGTTTTCGGTGAGGTTGCTAAATGCAGCTCTCCCTAGTGTGCAGTAAATGTTCAGTTTCCCCATCAAAGTCGGTGTGCTGATGCTCTGCGCTCGCAAGCCATTTTACTTGCATTTGCCACGGTGCACATGTGCAGAACGAGCTCTTTTGTTGAGTGGCAGGCTCCCCAGATACTTCATTTACAGATCAAACAGCTTTGCAGACAAAGACATCTGACGTCACGGTCTGGGCTCTCCCATGCTCCCAGGAGGGCCATAAGTGCTACGAAAATTATGTGCTTTAAAATGCACTCAGTGGCCACTTTATTAGGTACACCTGCACACCTGCTCGTTAATGCAAATTTCTAATCAGCCAATCATGCGGCAGCAACTCAATTCATAAAAATATGCAGATATGGTCAAGAGGTTCAGCTGGTGTTCAGACCAATCGTCACAAAGGGGAAGAAATGTGATCTAAGTGACTTGGAATGAACATGGTGTCAGACGGGGTGCTTTGAGTATCTCAGAAACTGCTGACCTACTGGGATTTTCACACACAACAGTCTCTAGAGTTTACAGAGAATGGCACGAGAAACTAGATACATCCAGCAAGCGGCAGTTCTGCGCGGGGAAACACCTTGTTAATGAGAGAGGTCAGAGGAGAATGTCCAGACTGGTTCAAGCTGACAGGAAGGTGACAGTAACTCAACCACACGTTACAACAGTGGTGTGCAGAAGAGCATCTCTGAACGCACAACAAGTTGAACCTTGAAGCAGATGGGCTACAGCAACAGAAGACCATGAATGTACTCTGAGTGAGCATTTTATTAGGTGCAGGAAGTACCCAATAAAGTGGCCGCTGAGTGCAGAAACATGTCTCTGACCGCGGTACCTCCCCTTGTCGTTACTTGTACAGTGGGGTTACAGAGCTATGAAAGGTGGGCACTAGAGCACATGTCTGCACTTTAGGTTGGTTATAGAGGATTGAGTTTCACAGTGCAGAAACATGCCACTCAGCCCATCCAGTTCATGCTGACTAAGATGCTCATTTCAGCAAGTCCTATCTGTCACACCTGGACCAGAATCATTTCCTCTGGCAGGTCTTTCCACTTACTGGTCACCCTCTGGGTGGAAAATATTTCCCCTCAGGTTCCCCTCCTCACCTTAAAACTATGTGGTGATTTGTCCACCCTGGGGAAAAGACTAAGTGTTGAGAATCAGGTTTAATATCCCTGACATATGTCATGAAATGTGTTGCTTTGTGGCAGCAGTACAATGCAATGCATAATAACAAAATTACAAGAAGAAATATATTTTAAAAAGTAAATTAATTAAGTAGTGGAAAAGAAACCAAAAAATAGAAAACAAATAGTGAGGTAGTGTTCATGACTTCAATGCCCGTTCAGAAATCTGATGACAGAGGGGAAAAAGGTGTTGAGTGTCCTGTATGTCCTTCTTGATAGTGGCAATGAGAAGAGATCATGTCCTGGGTGATGAGAGTCCTTAATGATGGACACTACCTTCTTGAGGCATCGCCTTTTGAAGATGTCCTTCATTCTGGGGAGGCTAGTGTCCATGATGGAGCTGGCTAAGTCTATGACTTTCTGTAACTCTTTCTAATCCTGTGCAGTGGCTCTTCCATACCAGGCTGTGATGCAATCAGTAAGAATGCTCTCCACGGGACATCTGTGGAAATTTCCAAGCCTTTGGTGATGTACTCCTAATGAAATATAATCACTGTCTTTGTAATTGCATCAATATGTTGGGCCTAGGATAAATCTTCAGAAACGTTGACATCCAGGATCTTTCCACTTGATGAGGACTGCTGTGTGTTCCTTTAACTGCCCCTTCCTGAAGTCCACAATCATTCCTTGGTCTTACTGACATTGAGTGCAAGGTTGTTGTTGTGATACCACTCAACCAGCTGATCTGTCTCACTCCTGTACGCTTCCTCCTCACCGGACTAGAAGGGCCGAGATGGCCTGTTTCCGTGCTGTAATTGTTATATGGTTATCTATAACCCCTCACGGTTTCCTACAACTCTGTAAAGTCACACCTCATTCTCTGATGATCCAAGGAGTATAGTCACAATTTGCTCAACCTCCCTCTATAACTTAGTCCTTGGGTCTCGGCAACATCCTCATAAAAAATTTCTGCTCTCTTTCAAGCTTAGCGGCATCTCTCCAATAGTAGAGAGACCAAAACTAAACACTGTATTCCTAATGTGGCTTCATCAAAGTCTTGTTCAACTGCAACATAACTTCCCAACTGCTGTACTCAGAGCCCTGAATGATGAAGGCTAGCAGGTGAAAAGCTTTCTTCACTACCCTGTCTACCTGTGACACCACTTTCAAGGAACAATGCTCCTGTACTCCAAGGACCCTCTGTTCTAGAACACTGCCTTGTGCACTGTGAAAGTCCCACCCTCATCTTCTCAAAATGTAACACCTCATACTTATTTGAACTAAACTCCATTTCAAAGCACACAAAATCATAGAGGAACTCAGAAGGTCAGGCAGTATCTCTGGAGGGGAATAAACAGTCAACACTTCGGGCCAAGAACCTTCATCGGGACTGGAAAGGAAGGGTGAAGAAGCAAGAATAAAAGGTGGGGGAGGCGAAGGAGGACAAGCTGGCAGGTGATAGGTGAGACAAGGTGAGAGGGAAGGTGTGTGGGTGGGGGAGGGTGATGCAGTAAGAAGCTGGCAAGGACATAGATTGAAGAGATAAAGGACTGAAGAAGAAGGAATCTGATAGGACAGGAGAGTGGACCATGGGAGAAAGGGAAGGAAGTGAATGGTAGGTGAAGAGAAAGGAGAATGAGGAACCAGAATGGTGAATGGAAAAAGAGAGAAGGAGGAGGGAAATTGATGCTCCTGCTGTCAGTTTAGAGGCTACCTGGAGGGAATATGACATGAGGTTCCTCCAGCCTGAGGGTGACAGTGGGGAAGGCCATGGATTGACATGTCAGAATGGGAATGGGAATGGGGAATGGGAATGAGGAATGGGGAATGGGAAGGGGGATGAAGAATGGGAATGGGAAATGGGAATGGGAATGGGAATTGAAATAGGTGCTCACTGGGAAATCCGGCCTGTTGTGACTGACAGAGTGAAGGTGTTTGACTTCCAGAGGTCAAGGCCAATGGCTGGAGTCACGGCTGTGAGTACAATTAAAGTGTGCTGCATGTTGTCTCTTTGTAAGCAATCCCATTCCTTTTTCATTGAACACAGAACATAGAACATACAGCAGAGTACAGGCCCCTTGGACTGTAGTTTTAAACTACTCTAAGATCAATCTAACCCTTCCCTCCTACACATTTTTCTGTCATCTATGAGTCTACCTAAGAGTTTCTAAAATGCTCCTAATGACTTTGTCTCCACTACCATCGATGGCAGGGCATTCCACACACCCACCACTCTGTGTGTAAAATCCTTATCTTTGACATTAGACCATAAAACATTATAATTTCTTCCCATCGAGTCTGCTCCACCATTCCATCATGACTGATTTATTAATCCTCTCAAACTCATCCTCCCACCTTTTCCTCGTAACATTTGATGCCGTTCATAATCAAGAACCAATCATCCTCAGCTTTAAATATATCCAATGACATGGCCTCCACAGCCATCCATGGTAATGAATTCCACAGGTTCACCACCTCTGGCTAAAGAAATTCCTTCCCATCCTGTTCTGGATTCAGCCCAGTCCATCACAGGTAAAACCCTCCCCACCACAGAGCACTTTGACATGAAACATTGTCACAGGAAATCAGCATCCATCATCAGGGTCCCCCACCACCATGATCTCCTCTTGCTGCTGCCATCAAAAGGAAGGTACAGGAGCTTCAGGACCCCACCATCAGGTTCAGGAACAGTCATGACCCATCAACCAGCAGGCTTTCGAGCCAAAGGGGATAACTTCACCTGCCCAATCACTGAAATGTTCCCACAATCCATGACCTCATTTTCAAGGGACTCTTCACCTCATGTTCTCAATATATATTGCTTATTTATTTGTTATTATTATTTCTTTCATTTTGTATTTGCTGTTTGGTGCCTTTTGCATTTGGTTGAACACCTAAGTTGGTGTGGTCTTTTATTGATTGTATTATGGTTATTATTCTATTATGGACTTACTGAGTATACCCTCAAGAAAATGAATCTCAGGGTTGTACATGGTGGCATATATGTACTTTGATAATAAATTTGCTTGGAACTTTGAACTTAAAAAGACATCCTTCTATTCTGAGGCTGTGCCCTCTCGTCCTAGACTCCCGCAATATCGGACATCCTTTCCACGTCCACCCTATCTAGGCCTTCCAATATCTGACAGCTTTCAACAAGATCCTCCCTCATTCTTCTACAATCCAGTGAGTACATGTCCCTATCCATTTCTGCAATCACCTTAAGATTATGCTGCCTTGTATTTACCATATTATATATACAGTACATCTTCCTACAGTTTTCCAAACGTGTACCTTGATGTCACTCTTTGCACTCATTTGCAGTCTGCTTTGGTTACTTTCAGGTTTGGGCTCAAACCAGATGTAAATTTGAGGAAGGTTATTTGTGACCCAAGTTCATAATGAAATACAGAACTAAAAAAAACACATCAACAATTTCTTGTAAATCCAACCTCATCTAAAGATGAGCTTCAGTCCCCAGACTATGAATAACCGCAAGGTATTTCCTCTTTCCCAATCTCACCAGCCTCCTACCTCAGAGCATTTTAATTCAGTCACACTTTTCTGTGACACAGGAGTGATTTTGACTAAAACTTGACGCAAGCAATACTAGTATTTTGAGCAATGCACACTAAGTGCTGGAGGAACTGAGCACGTCTATGGACAGGAACAAACAGTCGATTTCCGGCTGCGACCCTTCCTGATGAAGTTCCTCCAGCATGTTGTGCATGCTGCTAAAGATTTCCAACATCTGCAGAACCTCTTGTTTTTCTGTTGGCCTTCTTACTCTTTACTGGCATTCCAAAGCAAACTATTGACAATAGTGGAGTAGAGCTACTAGGACTATGGTAAGTTGGCACTCTCAATGTTGGCAGTGGGCTTGGGGTGGTGACAAGGAGGGAGGGTAGGTACGCCATCAGGGTCATCAGGTGGGCACCCTTCTTCTTTGACCTTTCATTGATAAGCCCACGACGTCTCCAGAGGGCTCAACGGTGCTACCTGGCGTCCCAGATACACCCCCCTCAGTTCCATACCCTCCTGTCTTCATCTTGCAGGCCAGTTGTTGTCTTTCCTTTTAATCCAAATCCAATTGCTGCTTTCTTCTGCTGCATTTGACAAGGACCTGATTGCTTGTTGGAGGGAGTGACCCCTCACCCCCATCTTCTTCAATAGACTGGTCGTAGATGTAGCAATGAATCCCCTGCATCCCACCTCTACAGGGAAAATCTTGGTCTTCCAGCCATTCTGGGCAGCTTCAGTTGCCAGTTCAGAGTACTTGGTCTTTTTCCTCTCATAAGCTTCTTCGACACCATCTTCCCATGGTACTGTCAATTCCACAGCATATGCCAGCTTGGTTGTTGTGGACCACAGGACCACGTCTGGCCGGAGTGTTGTAGCTGCAATGTCTGGGGGAAACACAAGCTTTTTTTCCAAGTCCACGTCCATTTTCCAATCCTGAGCAACCTGCAGAATGCTTACCTCTTTTGATGTTATATGGTGCTCTGGAGGTTGGCCTGCTGGTACAAATCGTGTGATGTAGACATTTCCTGCCGATGTTTGTGGGAGAGCATTTGCGGTGATTCGCCTCTATTCCAAGATTGATGCCAGCTATCTGAGAACTTGGTTATGCCGCCAAGTGTACCACCCCTGGGTGAGACTTCTGGTGCATCCTGTTAAAATGTGCCTTAGTGATCCAGGTGTTTGACAAAGAAAGCAAGCAGGGTCTTCTCCCCACCACTGGTTCAGGTTCTGGGGTGTGGGTAGGAGGTCATAAGTGGCTCTGATGACAAAACTTAGCCGAGATCCCTCCATCTCCCAGATGTCACACCAGCTAAGTTTCCTCTTTCCCAGGCTCTCCCAATTAACTTCTACTCATTCAGAACAGCGCTGTTAGACTTTTAACCAAAATCAGGATGAGGGAACACATCACTCCTGTACAGGCTACTCTGCATTGGCCTCCTGTGTCTTTTACATTTGATTTTAAAGTTTTCATACTTATTTTTAAAGCTCTTAATGATCTGGGACTGGAGTATGTCCTGCTCAAGCTCTCAGGTCTTCTTCTGTTGGTCTCTTAAATTTAAACAATCTCCCTCACAAGATAACTGGCAGGTCAGCTATTTTGAAACATACTCCTAAAGTGTGGAATTCTGTAACTTTATGGGATGCAGACTCAGTTCACATTTTTAAACACCAGCTCAAAGCCTGTTTATTTAACCTGGCCTTTAATTAACATATTTTTGCCATCTATTTTCACGTTTGCACTTTATCCTATTGTAAAGCACTTTGAATTATATCGCCTGTATGGAAAGTGCTCTATAAATAAGTTCTTATCATAGTCGTTTATAATGGCAACTTTTTTCGGCTATTAGAAACAGAAAGTGCAACAATTTAAACCACTCATTCCTAGCTTTGGCAATCTTCTCCTTCCACTCTTGCTCTCTGAGCTTCCTCATTCAGTTTCAATTTTAATTTTGTCTAACTTTGATTCATAATCGAATCCAGTAATTCGCTTTACACCTCCGGAAAAGACCATCTATTGCACTGGCTGGATCAAAAGCGTAGACTGAATGAAGAATCCAAGAAGCACAGGCAGTTGCAAGTTCACAAGGTTTGAGAGGGTCAAAGTCAAAGTGCATATATGTCACCATCTACTACCCTGAGAGTCACTTTCTTGCGGGTCTTTACAGGGAAATTAAGAAATAGAATAGATTTTATGACAAACCATAAATAAAAACAGACTGACAAGCATCCAACAGAAGACAAATTGTAAAAATAAATCCTGAGTACATGAGTTATGGAGTCATTGTAAGTGAGTCTGTAGGTTGTGAAATTAGTTCAGTGTTGGGGTGAGTGGAGTTATCCACACCGATTGAGGAACCTCATGTTTGTAGTGTACTAACTGTTCCTGAACCTGCTGGTGTGAGTCCTGAACTCCTGTACTTCCTTCCTGATGGCAGCAGTAGGTACTGTAGGAAGTATGTCCTAGGTGGCGGGCGTCCTTTATTGTGGCAGGGCTCTATGCAGGTGTGCTCAGTGGTGGAGAGAGTTTGCCTGTGATGGACTGGACCATGACCATTACTTTCTGTAGATGTTCATGTGTTCATTCTGCTTTCTCCTTTTCTCTCAGCACTACCTCAGCAAACATCAAAGTGATTATCAATACTTGTAAAATGCTGTTGTACGTCTCTTCTGGGACCAATGATTGATATAAATTACCCCCAGAAAACTGCTGTTCAGAGGACAGTGCAGAAATATCTGCTTACTGGAAGCCCTCTGTTTACTCCACCATAGGTGTAGGCTCTGCAGCAGCGTAGTGGTTAGTGCGACACCGTTACAGCTCGGGACGTTGGAGTTTGGAGTTCAATTCTGACACCACCTGTAAGGAGTTCGTACGTTCTCCCCATGACCACGTGAGTTTCCTCCAGCTGCTCCAGTTTCCTCCCACAGTCCAAAGACCTACCGGTTAGTAAGTTAATTGGTCATTGTAAATTGACCCGAGATTAGACTAGAGTTAAATCAGGGGCTGCAGCTGGTGCGACTTGCTGTATCTCTAAATAAATAAACCACAGTTTACTGATCAAATGTGCACATTACTGTTTTAACCGTAAGGACTGGAGTTGGGGAATAGCAGTTAACAGAAGTGAAGGTCATTGAAGCAAAAGGTATGAAAGTTAATGTCGTCACCAAACAACTGAACTCTGACAACTCGCACACATACCTCACTCCTACTTTATTTACTTGTGCACAAGGGGAAAGCCTGGCTCTTGTCACTGAACTGTTCTGAAGTTTAGAATCATGGAGTCCTATAACATTATAGAGCAAAAAGAGGCTCTCTGGCTTATCTAGTCTGCCTAGTCCCAGTGACCTGCTTGATGGACCATACCCCTCCCATCCATGTATCTACCCCATTTCTCTTCAACTTTGAAATTAAACCCATATCCGCCACTTGGGCTGGTAACTCGTTCCACAGTCTCACCACCTTTTGAGTGAAGGTTTCCCCTCATGTTCCACTTAAGCATCTCACCTTTCATCCTTAACCCATGACCTCTAGTTGTAGTCACAGCCACCTTATTTTAAAAAGTCTTCTTGCACTTACCCTATCTATACACCTCATAATGATACACCTCTATCAAATCTCCCCTCAGTCTTCTATGTTCAAAGAAACAAAGTCTTAACCAATTCAACCTTTCCCTATAACTCAGAACCCCCAGTCCCAGCAATATCTTTGTAAATTTTCTCTGTACCCTTTCAACCTTATTGAGATCTTTCCTATAGGCAGGTGACCAAAACTGCACACAGTATTCCACATTAGGCCTCGCTAATGTCTTATACAATTAATTTCAAATAACATCCCATCTCTGTATGAACAAAGAAATGCCATTTTTATACAGAAATTGACTACTTGAAATTGATCCAATAGAAACAGTGCAGATCTGAATCCTATTGTTTGCATTTTATTTATCATACATATTAGTAACCAATTAAACCCACATATTAACAATCCACAGTTCTTGAGATTTAGTAAAATAACTGTCCAATAGTAATTATTGGCATATAATCCTTACTTTGCATCTTTATCTTGTCTTGGTCTGCTCGGTGACCTTGGCTCCAGGCTTGAACAGAAAGTCTGTACGAGAGTTAGGCTTTCAAGGGCCATGTTCACCTTGGTGACTGCACCCTGTCTGCACACTCTCTCTGTCAGCTTATCACCTTGACTGTCGCCATAGTGAACCTTCACACAGAGAAAGCCTGCACAAAGTATCTGCACTCAGTGCAGTTAACACAACATTTTAACCCTTTTATCGTTGCAGTTTCCACAGTTGGATAAATGTCCTTCGCCATATTGTGAATGTTGAACAAATGTGGGTTGTTTTCCAATAGAACCAAGCGAGGTTGGTCTGATCTGGTGACGAGGCCTACTGAAAGATGGTTTGGACTCTGTGCTCTGGTAGCCGCACCACATAATCCAGAATGTCTGTATCCAGCAGTGTGTACAGTATGTTCCACACAGACCACCGCCTGACTTCCACAGAAGACAAGTAGTGCCTCGACATCCACTGACCAGGGCATTGCATGGTACAGGGCCCGGGCTATCTGGCGACAGGTAGAATCTCAGAATGTAGTGACACTGGTTAAACTTGGCCCCCTTGTGTGAAACTGGTGCTGACGAGTTGGAGATCCAGCCTCATTGTCTTTCTCGGACTGAGTCAGTCCGTAAAGGGGAGGCAGAAACATTTGACCTGGTGCTGCTGTGTGTAACTGCTAATGGCCCTTGACAGGTTGAGCTGACTGAACCTCCATTAACCTCAAGACCCAGGCACTGGTTCCACATATTTCATGACAATTAAAAGTTATTCAAACAGCACATTTCAAACTCTGGAAAAGGATATTAATTGGGTGATAAAATGTCCTTCAGAATACAACTCTAGATAGGATGGAGTGGCAGAGAATATGAACGAATATTTTGAAGTTATTGCTTGTTTTCTCTCTTCCATTATCCACTATACAATACTTTGAACGCACTTTTAAATATAAAGTTGAATCAGGCAAACAAAATTTTTCAACCAGCTGATTAAAAGCGGTGTGATTTTCTGACAGTGTTCCTGTAGGGTTTATGCTCATCAGCTATTGACTGTTTGATGTGTCGAAGCTCACAGGCAGAAAATGTTTTTTTTTTTGGAAAGCGCTTGTTCACATTCACAGTTTCCTGAGGTTAAATACTTCTGCGGCTTTCCTCTTAATGATACTTGACAGTCTAGTTTGTTCTGAATGTTGACTTGTCACTTAGACTTCTGAAATTCTCCTGAACACAGCCAACATGAAGCTACATTCTAAACTAGAAGTGCTTTCTAAGTGGTTTTAACTAGTTGTTTGCCAAGGAGCCACACTATAGGACTCTCAGTTGGCCTAACGAAGCGCTTGTGCAGAATTTTCTGAATGGTTTTATCTAGTTGCCTCAAGAGCCTCACCGTAGGCCTCAGGCTTCTCAATTGGCCTAACCCAGACATCCCACCTCTCCCGCAACTTCTAGGAATCTCCCGCATATTAATAGTGGCTCCCTGATGCCCGCAAATTATATGCAATATCACGGAAATCAACTTTTTTGAGAGCGAGCGAGAGAAAAGCAAGAGAGAGCGCAAAAGTGACCACGAGAGAGAGCGCGTGCGAGTGAGAAACCAAGCGAGAGCACGTGAGCGAGACAGAAAGCAAGCAAGAGTGCTTGAGAGCGTGCGAGTGACCACGAGAGAGAGAGAGAGAGAGAGAGAGAGCGCGAGCAAGAGCGCGCCATGGCGGAGTATTCCAAAAAAAATATAAAATGTACGTCACCCCAGACTACACTAAAGTGTACCCCTGCCAATAAGGGTCAAAATAATGACAGTGTTGCTCGCTGCACTGTTAGCAACAGTGACTTTTCCATTGCCCATGGTGGGTTAAGACTGTAAAGGACATGTTGAGGTGAGTTTAACAGGTGTCATTCGTTCATTAGCATAGCTAACGTTATTTAAACTAGCTGGCCAGCTGCTAAGGAGCTACTCTATTGCAGACATCCCACCCCTCCCAGAAGTCTCCCGCAAATTGATGGTGCTACCTCCCTGAAATGAGTTTTTGCAGGGTGGGATGTCTGCCTAACCTGAAGCTCTTGAGCTAACACACAAAGCAGCTCATTGGCAAGAAGATCCTCCACCAGTTCTTTTGAGGGGAAGTAAACCTAGCTAAACTAACCAACTACTGACAGAGTAATACACACAAAATGCATGAGGTACTCAATAGGTTGGTCAATATCTACAGAAAGGAATAAAGAGTTGATGATTTAGGTCGAGATCCTTCTTCAACTTTGTCTCCAACTTCCACCCTGCCCTTAAATTCAATTGGACTATTTCTGACATGTCTCTCTCCTTTCTCGATCTTTCTGCCTCCATCTCTGTAGACAGACTGTCTACTGATATCTTTTATATAGTAACCCTGATGAAGGGACTCAGCCCAAAACGTCAGCTCTTTATTCCTTTCCTCCAGTATTCTATGCGTGTTGCTCTGGATTCCCAGCACCTGCAGAATCTCTGGTGTTGATAACCAACTAATGAGGAATTTTAATCATCAACATGACACAGTCTTGAGGCTCTCATCCCATACAAGTGTGTCCAGAGCTGTTTATGTTTTGCTATTCTATTCTATTGTATCCGGTGCTCCTGATGCAGATTCCTCTACATTGGAAAGTGCTGTCGTAAATTGGGAGACCTCTTCATCGAGCACTTCCCCTCCATATGCCAAAACGGAACTTCCCCATGGCCAAACATTTTAATTCTGATTCCCATTCCCATTCTGACATGGTGGTCTGTGGCCGAGCAACATCTTATATTCTATACACTTTGTATTATACATCTTATTAGTAATGCTCTCTGGGTAGCCCCCCAACCTGATGGCATAAATATCGATTTCTCCTTCTGGAAAAAAAAATCCCTCCCCCTCCCCTCTTCTTCTATTCCCCACTCTGGCCTCTAACCTCTTCTCACTTGCCTATCATCTCCCCCTGGTTTCCCACTTCCTTCCCTTTCTCCTATGGTCCACTCTCCTCTCCTATCAGATTCCTTCCTCTCCAGCCCTTTACCTTTCCCACCCACCTGGCCTTACCTATCACCTTCCAGCTATCCTCCTTCCCCTCAGCCTTCCTTTTTGTTCCGGCATCTTCTCCCTTCTTTTCCAGTTCTGATGAAGGGTCTCGGCCCGAATGTCAACTGTTTGTTCATTTCCATAGATGCTGCCTGACCTGCTGAGTTCCTCCAGCATTTAGTGTGTGTTGCTCTGGATTTCTACCGTCTGCAGAATCTCTTGTGCTTACGTTTTGCTATTTAGAATTAATTTACTACATAGAACAAACAAAAAGCTAAACAATATTTACAATTACTAGTTCCCAGACAATTACTGCAAAACTCAGTCCATCCACACTCAACAAGTATCTGGTGATGGTGAGTAGATGAAAGGGCATTCATTTAGAACAGAGATGAGGAGGAATTTCTTTAGCCAGAATGTGGTGAATCTGTGGAATTCATTGATGTGGAAGCCAAGTCATTGGGTATATTTAAAGTGGAGGTTGACAGTTCTTGATTAATCAGGGTGTCAAAGGTTATGGAGAGAAAGCAGGAGAATGGGGTTGAGAGGGAAAATTAATCAGCCATGATAGAATGGAGGAGCAGAATTGATGGGCCAAATGGCCTAATTCTGCTCCTATGTCTTATGGTGTCAATATCAAAGTGGAGAAACATTGTATCATTTCTTAATGCATGTATGCATTTCTAAATGACAATAAAAGAGGACTGAGCGTTCTCATAATCTAAAAAAACCTTTAGTTTGGGAATTGCTAAATAAATTATGTCAGTTTGTGTGAACATCACAGACCACCATCCTTCAAAAGCGGAAGTTACTTATCCTTGTCTATTCCTACATTCCTGGGATCCTCGATTAGAAATAGTACAGAAGCAAACATGTCCTCATGTTAACCCCACCTCAGTGATAGTGGAGACCAGAGTACAATTACCTAAAGGTAAGCCTGAAGCACCTACATCAGAGTGACAAGAGGTTGACCTACTGCATCTTGGCTTTCCGAGTTCCTTGACTATTAGTTCCCCACACCAATCTACCAACTTGATCAGCCAAGCAACCGTTCCCTTATATGGCAAAGGCTACAGGATCATATTCTGCCTGGGTAGCCTCCACCCTAATGGCATGAACATCGATTTTTCCAATTTTAGGTAATCTCTACCTCCTCCCTTTTCCTCTCTTTCCCATTCCCCATTCTGGTTCACCTTTTACCCCTTCTCTTCTCCTCAGCTGCCCATCACTTCCCTCTGGTGCCCCTACTCCTCCCCTTTCTCCCATGGTCCACTCTCTTCTCCTATCAGATTCCTTCTCCTTCAGTCCTTTACCTCTTCCACCTATCACCTCCCAGCTTCTTACTTCATCCCTCTCCCCACCCACCCACCTTCTCCTCTCCTGGTCTCACCTATCACCTGCCAGCTTGCACTCCTTTCCTTCTCCCCACTTTCATATCCTGGCATCTTGCCCCTGCCTATCCAGTCCTGATGAAGGATCTTGGCCTGAAATGCCAACTGTTTATTCCCCTCCATAGGTGTTTCCTGACCTGCTGAGCTCCTGATTTCCAGCATTTGCAGAATCTCTTGTGTTTAACAATACATTCAGGAGTGTTAACTTATTTTTCAAGAGCATGTTGCCGTAGCTACTTGTGTGTTCCCCTGGAGCAATGACCCTTTCATTGTTTGAGGGACTTCCCCACCCAACTCTGATCTTCTCTGTGCGATAATGGGAAGGAGCCCAGACCGTGGCCCTTCCCCACCGATCCCTTGCATTTGCTACCCCAAGCTTCCGTGAGTCCCTCAGCACATCTTCCTGCAGCCTGGGCTGCGTCATTTGGCAGAATTCCCTTATGGAGACATCTTGCAGTGCCGGGAGAACAAGTTTCCAGTAATGGGGTGAGATAAACTGGGAAGTGTTTCAACTCTGTCAACGCTGGCTTTTGTTGTCCTCAGATGACACATTTCCAGGAAATGTAGGGAAGACAGAGCAGTGCAGTAGAATTAGCAATAAACTACAAAGTAACAAGCCAAGGTGGACCGCAAAACAAGGGAGAACAGATACAGAACTTGACAAGGCAACAAGTTCAGAGCAATTGGTTGAGGCTGGCTGGTTTGATGGGTGAACAAAGGACTGTGGATAAGAGCTGGGTTTAAAGAGGTTGCAGGTGATGAAACAAGTGGCAGGTGACTTCAGTTAGCTGTGTGAAGACTGGGAGGAGTCTACCTGTGCAGGCCTGACATAGATGCGTAACAGACCCAAGACACAGCAGTCCTGTGACAAATACCTTACACCGCACGCTGTTGGAGCAGCGCTGCCAGGATAATCAAGGACACGACCCACCCAGCCAACACACTTTTCCTCCCTCTTCCCTCTGGGAGAAGGCTCAGGAGCTTGAAGACTTGTACGGCCAGATTTGGGAACAGCTTCTTTCCAACTGTGATAAGGCTGCTGAATGGATCCTGACCTGGATCTGGGCCGTACCCTCCAAATATCCGGACCTGCATCTCGGTTTTTTGCACTACCTTACTTTCCATTCTTCTATTTTCTAATTATGATTTATAATTTAAATTTTTAATATTTACTATCGATTTGTAATCCAGGGAGCGGGAAGCACAGAATCAAATATCGCTATGATGATTGTACGTTCTAGTATCAATTGTTTGGCGACAATAAAGTATAAAGTATAAGTATAAATACACCTTCAGAAGGGTTGAAGGACCTCTGTGCCTTGGCAGAATTAAATCCCTTTGAGACAAGTGCAGTTCTTACCCATGCAAGTACCCCGCACCCATTTAGTGAAGCAAATTTAATGCAGGCATGAGGCCTACACATTGGAATTGGATTTTCATTGTCTATTCAGCATAGTGACCGGCCTATACTAGTACCTGACTGCAGTGCGAAGTCTTATAAATCAAATGCAACATTTAGAAGAGGTGATTAACCTCGGTAATAATTCAGACATCTCTAATTCAGGTTCAAGTTCACTTTATTGTCATTCAACCGTACACATGTATACAGCTAAATGAAACAATGTTCCTCCGGACCAAGGTGAACAACGCCAGACATATAATTCACACACATAACACATAGAGGAGAGGAGAAGATGGCGGCGCGACGCAGCTCGCAGTGGCCACTCCGTTGGTGATGTCTGTTATCTGACAAGTAGAGTCCCGTGCACAATCCTGATTTGATGGAGACGGATGTGAGAGCACGGGGGAACATCTGGTGAAACTTCTGAAATGCCTGCTTCGCTGCTGCTGTTACTGTGTGGTCCAGAATCTCCGGAGGGGAAGGCCCCGAATCGTCGGCTTTGCTTGTTGTTTGGCGGCCGGGGCGGGGTTGAAGCGCTCGGCAGAGGATGGTGCTCGGTGCTCGGTGTTGGAGGGCTGGTCGGAGGCTCGAAGTTTTCGTACGAACTCAGAGTCGGCTGCGGTCGGGTGCTTCCAATGCATCGGCAAGTTTGCGGTGCTTGGAGGTTCATGGCAGGGAGAGTTTCTCCCTTCTACCGTCTGCGTGAGGTGATGAGGCTATCGGGACTTGAGACTCTTTTTTACCGTGCCCATGGTCTGCTCTTTATCAAATTACGGTATTGCTTTGCACTGTTGTAACTATATGTTATAATTATGTGGTTTTTGTCAGTTTTAGTCTTGGTTTGTCCTGTGTTTCTTGTGAGATCATTCTGGAGGAACTTTGTATTATTTTTTAATGCATGCATTTCTAAATGACAATAAACGAGGACTGAGTGTCCTCATAATCTAATATTACCACGGATAAATTAATAAATAATGAAATGCATATACAATACGTTAAAAATAAACTGCCTAATGCTACTGGCACTTCACACATAATGAGGCCTAGGTGGTGGCAGGGAGTTCAGCCTGGGTGAAGAAGCTGTTTCCCTTCCTAACAGTTCTTGTCTTCATGCTATGGTTCCTCCTGCCTGATGGTGTTGGGGGGGAGGGATTCAAAGAGATTGTTGGATAGATGGAAGGGATCATTGACAATGCTGAGGGCCCCTGTGTATGCAGTGCTCCTGATAAATATCTTTTATGTTTTATTTTATTTTACTTGGAGAGGCAGCAAGGTAACTGGCCCTTCTGGCCCAACAAGCCTGTGCTGATCAAGTACACCCGCGTCACCGAATCAGAGTTGTCAAACCTTCATCACCACATTAAGGAGTCACAGGCCTGGGATTCAAAGGTTCGAAGATTCATTTTTTTTTTAATTATACAACTCTGAAATTCGTCTATTTTCTGGGTAGCCATGAACCCAAGAAAGAAGAAGAAAAGTAAGGCAGCACAATTATCAACCCCCCAAGTCCCAGCACCCAACAAGAAAAATGTCCAAAAACAGATCAGGCATATCGACCCCCAAATCTCTCCTCCTGCACAAAAAAATGAACAAAAACGGATCAGGAAAAATAAACATAGAATATAAAAGCTATAAGACTGAAAAATAGATTCTATAGTCCAAAGTCCGAATCCAAAATGCAGAAAAACCTGGAGAATACCGTTCAGGCCCGGACACAGCAGTAGGTTCTCCCCTTCCCTGTACCGAGCAACCGATCAAAAGTCGGACAGCTGGTGTCACCCTCGGCACTCGCTTCGGTGCTTCAATCTCCCTCATTGCTTTAGTCGGCGAACAATTCCCAGAGGTTGTTGCATTTCTACGTGAACTCTTCGAGTGTATCCTTGAACCTTTTCCTCTGTCCAGCAGGTAACCTCTTCCCAGAGCTCAGGATGGAGTGTCGGCTCCATAATTCATGTGACCTATTAGGCTATCAACCCGTACATTTCTGGAATGCGGGAGGAAACCGGAGCATCTGGAAAAAAGTACATGGTCGTGGGGAGAATGCATAGACTTAGAACAGGCAATGGTGGGAATCGAACCTGAATTGCTGGTGCTGTACAGTGCTATGCTCACTGCTATGTTACTGTGCCTCGCAGAAAGGAACATTGTGGGTGGCTAAATGCACGTTCAAGCGTTTGAGCAAGATACTAAAGAATAACATAATTTCTACTGGTATGAAACTCTGAGTGTTGTGATGCTACATTTATTCCACAATAACATGTGGAAGCGAATGTTGGTCGGTATCAAAGGAAAATGAGGGAAGACCTGAAGCTGCAGAAATGTGGTTTTTGAGAAGAATGATGAAAATATCATGGAGGGATGGAATAACAAATGAGGAAGTGTTGCAAAAAGCTGGAATACAAAGATATCATCCATCAGGAAATGGCAGCTGGAATTTCTGGGACATGTACTGAGGAAAGAGAAGCTCGATTACCTTGCAGTGATGGGAAAGTTTGACGGAAGAAAAAGTCACAGTCGACAGCTCATGACATTCGTGGGTTACATCGAGGGACGGACAAGGGAACATTTTGAATAGCTGAGTAGAACTTCTCAGATTAAAGACAGATGGAAGACCTTGATCGCCCACATCATACCACAGGGCACATAATGATGATGATTACAATACAAACATAACTAAAGAGAGATTAGCTTTATTTGTCACAAGTATTATACATCAAAACAAACAGTGAAATGTGCCAATCGCATCACTCACCAACATAGTCCGAGGATGTGTTGGGGCAACCTGATGCTTCCAGTGCTACTGCAACATGCCCACAACTTAATAACACCAACTCGTACGTCTTTGGACTGTGGGAGGAAACTGGAGCACCCAGGGGAAAGCCATGGGACCATGGGGAGAATGTGAAATCTCCTTACTGACAGCGGCGGAAATTGAACCAACGTCACTGGTACAGTAATAGTGTTATGCTAACTGCTACACAACTGTCGAGGAGTCAACAACGTGGTCGGGTCTGGAGTCACTTGTGGACTGACCGTGAGTGGGCGGTGTGCTTCCTCTTGAAGGATACTAGTGACCAATAGTTATTATCAATAACATGAGCTTTAATGGCAGATCTGTTTTGGGTCTTTGAATTTAAATTTGTAATGATATTATGCCACTGTACCATTCCAACCCTGACGCTAACGTTGTAAGAAACCTCATTTTGTCCAGGAGGCCTTGTGTTATATTTACCAGAAATATTGTTTTTAATCTTTCATTAATTCTGTTATGGTTATTGTTCCATTATGGATTTATTTTTTTTAATATAATTTTTATTGAGTTTTCGAAGTGATTTCGAATGAGAGTATCTCCTCTCCCCCCCCCCCTTAACCCTTCCCCCTGATATATACTCCTACCTGAAAAAAAAGAAAAAGAAAGAAGAACTGCCTGGATATTGGAAGGTTTCCACATGCTCCAAGGGATTCAAGATAAATTTAGTATATTTATTTATTACTTTCCCCAAGGGACCAACATCTTTATCATCGGAGCAACTAACATTATGGGTTTATTGAGAATGCCCGCAAGAAAATGAATCTCAGGGTTGTATATGTTGACAATACGTATGTACTTTGATAATAAATTTACTTTAACCTTTTTCTCAGAGACATTACCTTGGGAGAAATAACTTGGAAAAGTCTTGGGGAGCATTCTAACTGGCTGCATCACCGTCTGGTATGGTGGGGATGGGGGTAGGGGGTCACCATTGTGCAGGATTGAAATAAGCTGCAGAAAGTTGTCAACTCAGTCAGCTCCGTCATTGACACCAGCCTCCCCAGCATCAGGAACGTCTTCAATGCCTCGAAAAGGCAGCATCTATCATTAAGGACCCCCATCACTCAGTTCCTGCCTTCTTCTCATTGCTACCATCAGGAAGGAGGTACAGAAGCCAGAAGGCACACACTCAGAACAGCTTCTTCCCCTCTGCCATCCAATTTCTGAATAGACAATGAACTCATGAACACTACCTCACTACTTTTATTTATCTTTTTGCACTATTTAATTTAACATTTTTAAATATATGTGTACACAGTACTTAGTGTAATTTACAGTTTTTATCATTATGTATTGCTAAGTAGTGCTGTTGGAAAGCAGCAGATTTTACAACATACGCCAGTGATATTAACCCTGATTGTGATTCTAATTCCTTTAGTTTGGATTATCGACAGAACCCATACCATCTCTAGCTCAGATTTGAAAGGATTGTATTAGGACTTGTTTACAAAAGTCAGCAGTCCCTGGAAATAGAGTGATATCAGGAGCTGGTTGCAATATTGGGAGGGATGGAGGCTTTGGTTGACTTTTAAGATTTAGTATTTTTAGATTGTGGTTATGTAACTCAGCATAGAAAATATCTCAAGGCACTTCCCAAAGGGGTACACATTACGTCAACAGAGTTAATAACAAGCGTGACATAGATCCTTTAAAGGCACAGTTTCAATAAAAGGTGTTAAAGGAAGATTGGGAAGTGGAGGGGAAGAGGTTTAGAGGAAGTTCCATAGGACCCAGCCTTGGTAATAAGTATAACCTCCGAAAGGAAGTTCACCTCTTTTTATATAAACACAAGATATTCTGCAAGTAGCACACGCTCAGCATCTATGGAAATGAATAAACAGTCGACGTTTTGTTCTGGAGCCAAGACCATTCATCAGATGGATTAGTCTTGATGAAGGATCATGGCTCAAGATGTTGACGGTTTATTCATTTCCATTGATGCTGCCTGACCTGCTGAGTTTCTCCCACATTTTGTGTGCATTCTACTTTTTTTTATTATTTATTAATTATTTGGAGATACAGCATGGTTACACGCTCTTCTGGCCCGTCGAGCCCACACTGCCCAATTCCACCCATGTGACCAATCAACCTAGTAATGTAGACATTCGCCTTTGGAATGTAAAGAGATTAGCTTTCTTTGTCACATCTACTGCACATCAGAACATCAGACCGTGTAGTGAAATGCGTTGTTTGTGTCAGCGGCTGACACAGTCTGAGAATGCGCTGGGGGCAGCCAGAAGTGAAGCTATGCTTCTGGTACCAACATAACATGGCTACAGCTCACTAACCCTTGGAACGTCAGAGGAAACTAGAGCACCCGGAGGAAATCTACACAGTCACAGGGAGAACGTACAAGCTCCTTACACACAGCAGCAGGAATCAAACTCTGATTGGTAATCGCTGGTGCTGTGCTAACTGCTACGTTACCATGAGGAGTCAACAACGTGTTTGGGTCTGAAATCACTTGTGGATAGACTGTGAATTGATGACACACTTTCTTCTTGAAGGACATTAGTGACCGATAGTTATCATTAACCAGAAAAGCTTAAATGGCAGATCTATTTTTGTTCTTTAAATTTTCCTGTCACCATGGTGGGATTTGAGTTCCTTGCCCTAGATCAGGGGTTCCCAACCTTTTTTATGCCATGGAACCTTACCATTAACTCAGGAGTCCGTGGACCCCAGGTTGTGAACTCCTGCTCTAGATCAATGGGTTTTGAATACCTGCTGCTGTTAAATTAATTAAAGGTCTTCCATCTGAAACATTAACTTTATCACCTATCCCACAGATCCATCATTAAAGCCCCCCACCAACCAGGACATGCCCTCTTCTCATTGCTACCATCAAGGAGGAGGTATAGGGGCCTGAAGACATACATTCAATGTTTCAGGAACAGTTTCTTCCTCTCCACCATCAGATTTCTGAATCCATGAGCACTATCTCATTGTTTTTGCTCTATATTTGAACTGGTTATTTAAACATTTGTTATACAGTATATTTCTTGTAACTTATTGTATTTTTTATATATTGCACTGTGCTGCTGCTGCAAAGAAACAAATTCCACGACAAATGTCAGAGATTAAACTGATTCTGATACCATCCATTATATAAAATCGTTGCCTTTCCGTTTTGTGCCTGCAATGCAAAAACATTTGTCATTTACCTGTTGCCTTTAACTGGACAACATTTTAACCTTTATGCTGCAAACTTTATCTTGTTGCAGCAACTCAATGCATAAAGGCATGCAGACGTGGTCAAGAGGATCAATTATTGTTCAGACCAAACATCAGAATGGGGAAGAAATGTGATCTAAGTGACTTTGGCCATGGAATGATTGCTAGTGCCAGACAGGGTGGTTTGAGTATCTCAGAAAGTGCTGATCCCCTGGGATTTTCAGGCATAACAGTCTCTAGAGTTTACAGAGAATGTTGTGAAAAACTAAAAATATCCAACGAGTGGCAGTTCTGTGGGTGGAAATGCCCTGTCAATGAGAGAGGTCAGAGGAGAATGGCCAGACTGGTTCAAGCTGACAGGAAGGTGACAGTAACTCAAATAACCACACGTTACAACAGCGGTGTGCAGAAGAGCATCTCTGAAGGAGAACATGTCGAACTTCGAGGTGGATGGGCTGCAGCAGTAGAAGACCATGAACTTACACTCAGTGGCCACATTTTTAGGTACAGGAGATAACTAATAAAGTAGCCACTGAGTGTATTTCTGAGTAGTCTGTGTCTATGTGCCTCTGACACTGCTGCATGTAAGTTTTTAACTGTGCCTGTACCTCGCCGTAGTTCCTTACATGATGATAAACTCAACTTGACATTAAAGCAGTTATTAAAAATAAAAAGGCAACAGGAAGGAACTTTCTGAAGTTCATTGCAATTTCCTTAATTGTTTGTAATGAGGGGATTAGCTAAAGGAGAGAGGGCTGTCAGGTTTGGGGATAGTGGTTGCCCGGCAACCATCTGGCTCCTGTAACGGCTTCACTCACTTCAGCACTAACCAACGCCACAGCCCATGGACTCACGTTCAGGGACTCTGCAACTCATGTTCTGGATATTATGAGTTTACTATTTGTCCTCGTTTGCACTCTGGTTGTGTGATAGTCTTTGTTGGGTGGGGTTTTCCTGGATTCTTTTGTGTCTCTTTGCTTTGTGGCTGCCCGCAAGAAAACGAATCTCTAGGTTGTACATGGTCTACATACTTTGATAGTAAATTTGCTTTGAACACTGAAGACAGATTTAGAAGATGAATTCAATCTCATGATCTATTTTCATGTTTGTAATGGATATTTGATTATCTATATTCAGTGGCCACTTGATTAGGTACAGGGGGTAGTAAATAAAGTGACCACTAAGGGTATGTTCATGGTCTTCTGTTGTTGTTGCCCATCCAATTTAAGGTTTGATGTGGTCTGCATTCGGAGATTCCCTTTCCCACACCACTGTTGGACACATAGTTATTGGAATTACTGTTGGTTTGACAGGAACCTGTTATAGTAATTGACAAAAGTAAAGACCACAACTGTGGCAAGTCCTTTGGTCTTTGGGCGCCTGTTTGAAGCCAGGAGTTCAGAGTCCTGTCATCAGGGAGTCTAGAGACCGAAGCCTAGTGTTTGGCATCCTGTCATCAGTGAGTCTGGAGTTCAGGGTCCTGTCATCAGCAGATCCAGAGTTTGAGGCCAGGAGTTCAGGGTACTCATCCTTCATCATTTTAACACAAACTATGCATTTCACTGTATGTTTTGATGTATATGCGATAAATAAATTGGAATCTAAATCTGTGGGTTCTGTGACTGTCAATTGCAGAGGTTTCCAGCAGTCACAAAGTTCAAAAGTTCAAATTAAGTTTTCTATCAAAGTACATATATGTCAAAGTTCACAGTAAATGTATTATCCAAGTACATATATATCACTGTATACAATCTTGAGACTCATTTTTTGTGGGTATTTCAATAAATCTAGAAAATAATAACCATAACAAAATCAATGAAAGACCACACCACCCTGGGCATTCAACAAACTGTGTAAATACAAAAAGAAAGAAATAATAATAATAAATAAATAAACAATAAATATTGAGAACATGAGATAAGGAGTCCTTGAAAATGAGCCCAGTGGTTGTGGGAACAGTTCAGTGATGGGACAGCTGATGTCACCATTTATTACCATGGGATTCATTTATTGCGGGCACTTTCAGGAAAATAAAGAAATACGATAGGATCTACAAAAGCCATACATAATTAAAGACTGATAAACAACCCATGTGCAGAAGAAGACGTACCGTGCGAAACTACAACTGAGAACATGAGTTGAAAGTGATTCTGTAAATGTGTAGGTCTCCCACAAGTACCGTTTGTAGTTACACCGGCTGACAATTTACCACCAGGTTGGAGAGATCTGGTTCCTGATATCAAGGCCATGTGGAGAGCCAGAGATTGCAGATCTCTGCGAGTTTGCTGGAGAAGTTGAGGCCAAAGAAGATGACCCGGTCTGGGGTTTCAGAACGGTGTTTGTGTGTGGGTAGGTGGGAGAGAGGGGAGAAATGGGGATTGCTTCGCTTTTGTTGCTTGTTGTGTTCCCTGTTGTTCTGCCAAGCACAGTAGACAGGCTATGTTAGCGTCGGAATGTGTGGCAAAACTAGCGGGCTGTCCCAGCACATCCCTGGGTATGTTGGTTGTTAACATATGTGACACATTTCACAATGTGTTTAGCTGTACCTGTGATAAATAAACCTTAATCTGATCAGAATCTGAACATTCGGCATTTGAATCCTTTTCAAATAGATCATGTAGTGAACCCATCATAAACCCGTTACATAAAATGCAATCATATTTGAATGGTAATTGATCTTTCATTTTTGATATGCACCAATAACTTATGGTTTAATTTATGAACACAAATAGATCTTGGGCTGGAGGAACTAGAGTTATTCTTTTTTGTAAGGATACGAGAAATTGCATTATCTTATTTGCCTACTCATTAGCTTGCTACTGCTTAAATTTTTGCTGAGTCAGACTTTAAAAGAAGCAAGATGCTCTTTCAGAGTATGTGAGCAGTTTTGGGGCCCTATTCTAAAAACGGATGTGTTGGAATTGGAGAGGGCCCAGAGGAGGTTCATGAGAATGACTGCAGGAATGAAGTCAAGGTGGCACCAGTGTACAACGCTCCTTTGGGCGACATCTTCTGGGTAGATCATGAAACCATATATTTCACTTCTATTATGTCTTTTACGTTTGTTGTTCATCTTGAATATCATGCTGGAACTGTTGGAGCCTGTGATTTGCAGTTTGGGGATCGTTTAGGTGTTGCAGGGCTCTGCAGTCTCCGATGGGATTCCGGGAGACAGAGACAGTGTGCGCAAACCTTGTGGTGGGAAGGTTGCAAGCTGATGTTTAACTCCATTTTGCTGAGTAAAGCTTCCATTGTTCACTGATTAGTGATGAGGGAGATCGAAACGCTGGTTGCCTACCTTTTTAAGGCGCTGGGCAATTGCTCTGCTGCTAGAGAGGGGAGACTGCCTTTTTATCGTTGGTGAGATCGCTCTGCCATGGAGAGAGAGAATGTTGCCCAGCTCTTCCGTGTTTTAGATGTGCACTTTTTTCAGTCTTGTGATTTTTTTTGTATCCCATGTTTTTCACTGGATCTTTCTAATTTTTTTGTGTGCAGAGCGGGGGATTTGGGGGTCAACGTGTCTGTTCTGTTTTTGTTCATTTTTTTGCGTGGGGAGGAGGGATTTGGGGGTTGATGATATGCTGCCGTTCTTTTCTTTCTTAGTTTTGTGGCTATCTCGAGAAGAATTTCAGAGTTGTATACGTTAATAATGAATGACCTTTGAACCTTTGAACATTTGAAAGGGTGTTTGAGGAGTGCTTGATGGCTCCGGGACTGTACTCGCGGGAGTTTAGAAGAATGAGGGGAGATCTCATTGAAATCTAATGAATATTGAAAGGCCTGGATAGAGTGGATATGGAGAGGATGCTTTCCTATAGTGGGGCAGTCTAGGACCAGAGAGCACAGCCTCAGAACAGAGGATGTCCATTTAGAACAGAGATGAGGAGGAATTTCCTTTTCCAGAGACTGGTGAATCTGTGGAATTCATTGACAGAGACAGCTGTGGAGCCCAAGTCATTGTGTATATTTAAAGTGGAGGTTGATAGGTTCTTGATTAGTCAGTGTGTCAAAGGTTACGGGGAGAAGGCAGGAGAATGGGGTTGAGAGGGATAATTAGTCAACCATGATTGAATGGCGGAGCAAACGATGGGCTGAATGGCCTAATTCTGCTCCTACATCTTATGGTCTTATGGTCTAACATAGAACATAGATCAGTACAGCACTGTGCAGATCCTTCAGCCCATAGTTTGTGCCACCTTTTAACCTACTCTAAGATCAATCAATTTAACCCTCTCATCACACATAACCCTCCATTTTTCTATCATTCATGTGCCTGTCTAAGAGTCTCTTAAACATCCCTGATGTACCTGCCTCTACCCCCACCTCTGGCATTGTGTCCCACACACCCCCCACTCTCTGTGTTAAGAGGTTACCTCTGACATCCTTCAATCACCTTAAAATTATGCCCCCTCATATTAGCCATTTCCACCCTGGGGAAAAGTATCTGCCTCTCCACTTAATCTATGCCTCTGATAATCGTGTATACCCCTATCACTTCTATCGAGTCACTTCTCATGCTCTTTTGCTCCAAAGGGAAAAGCTGCAGTTTGCTCAACCTGTCCTCATAAGACGTTCTCCAATCCTGACTAATTCCCTCTGCACCCTCTCTAAAGCTTCCACATTGTTCCCATAATGAGGTGACCAGAACTGAACACAATATTCCAACCAAGGCACATGGATGATAAAGAAAAATGGAGGGCCAGGTGGTAGGGAAAGGCAAGATTGATCTTGGAGTAGGTTAAAAGGTTGGCAAAACTTCATGGGCCAAAGGGCCCGTACTGTACTCTGCTGTTCTATAGTAACACACACACTAAATGCTGGAGGAACTCGGCAGGTCAGGCAGCATCTTTGGAAAAGAGTAAACAGTCGACATTTTGGTCTGAGACCCTTCATCAGGAGTTCTGATGAAGTATCTCAGACCGAAATGTCGACTGTTTACTCTTTTCCAAGATGCTGCCTGACCTGCCGAGTTCCTCCAGCATTGTGTGTGTGTGTGTGTGTTTGTGTTTGTCTGGATTTCCAGCATCTGCAGAATCTCTGGTGTTAGTTAGTGCTGTACTGTTCTATGTTCTATATTCTAAGCCCCATGCCCTATGTCCTATTTCCATATCTGCATTTCTTAGCTTTACAACACCTGGTTGGTTGTTTCTGGGATACTTCTGTAAATAAATTGGATGTCTTACTTCCTTCTAAACAACAAAAATATTTAAGAGGGTGTAAGTTGCTCTGACAGCCCCCAGGCACGTGAGAGGGGCTAAAGGAATGAAAGAATGTCTTACATCATTGCAGACCAGAGAGGCAGCTAGCCATCCCTCACAGCAACAGCTGGTAACTTTTAGCCCCCACTCATAAAGAAAGTCAAAGTAAATTTATTATCAAAGTACATAATGTCACCATACACTACCCTGAGATTCATTTTCTTCTGGGCATTCACAGCAGAACAACGAAGCACAATAGAATCAAGGAAAAATCGCAAAGATGGACAAATGACCCATTTTCAAAACATGACAAATAGTACAAATAGAAAACAAAAAACAAAATAAGAATACAAATTAAAATAATACTGAGGACATGAGGTATGGAGTCCTTGAAAGTGAGTCAGTTCAGTGTCGGGGTGAGTGAAGTTATCCACTCTAGTTTGCTGGCTGAATCACTACCACCACTAAGTTGCAATGACAGATTTTACTGCACAGAAACTGAACATTAAATCCCTCTGGTCAGGCACCTGCCATAAGTCAAGGTTATAATTACCCCAGAGCCTGCGACACAAAATAGTGCGTAAGCAAAAATGACTTTAAAACTATAATTAGATCTGATAAACTGCTCCATAAATTCCCTTCTCCCATTCATGGTATTTTGATAAACATCTGGCTGTGTGAATCTGACTTTCACTGCAAATTATTCACAATGTTTCTCTTATTGGAGAAAGCCATTTTCGAGAGTTTGGAGAACCAGATTTAACATAATTTTAAAGTGGACTTCCAACTTGTCTTGTGGAATGGTGAAATATTCTTGATATTATTATTATATTATATTGTATTATTCATATTTTGAATGGTCCAATATTTGGTTTAATTAAAGCAAATTGCTTAAATTAAACAGATAAACACAAGAGGTTCTGCAGATGCTGGACATTTAGGGTAACACACACAAAATGCTGGAGGAACTCAGCAGGTCAGGCAGCATCTATGAGAATTATTAAGCAGCCGATGCTTCTGTCCTGATGATGGGTCTCTGCCTGAAACATCAACTACACATTCATTTCCATAGATGCTACCTGTCCTGCTGAGTTCCTCCAGCACTGTGTACATTAAACCAACCCCACCTGCTCAAAACTACCCAGCAAGGAGTTGTCAAATAATCAAAACAAGCATTTCTTTGTGGCTTTTGCATGAACATTTATTTAATGGGCACAGGTTGACACATATGTGGCATTGCTCCCCAGTATCCCAACCCACTGCGTGCAAAGAACAAGCACTTAATTACATAGCTTGTGTTTAAATTGTCAACATGGGTAATTCTTGGACATGAAACCTGCATTCTGTCCTGTCCTATTCATAGTTCAGTCACTGCAGCAATAACAAGTAAATAGAGTTTAACACAACTAAGTACTGATTACCGATTGCATCCAACGTGTTGCGATATACAGTGCCTATAAAAGTATTCACCCCTCCTTGGACATTTTTGTGTCTTATTGTTTTACAACATTGAATCATAATCGATTTAATTTGGCTTTTTTGACACTAATCAACAGAAAAAAACTCTTTCGTGTTAAAGTGAAATCAGATCCCTACAACGTGATCAAAATTAATCACAAATATAAAACAGAAAATAATTTTTTGCATAAATATTCACCCCTTCAAGTCAGTATTTAGTAGATGCAACTTTGGCAGCAATTACAGCCTTCAGTCTGTGTGGATAGGTCTCTATCAGCTTGTATCCATCTCCTGACTTGTGTTTTTCAGTAACCTTTTCGCAGAGTAGCTTGGAGTGTTCCTTTGTCTTCATGGTTTAGTTTTTGCCAGGATACTGACTCACCAGCAGTTGGACCTTCCAGATTCAGGTGTATTTTTACTACAATCAACTGAAACACCTTGACTACACACGGGTCTCTAAAAATAGATCTCCATTTAACTAATTATGTAACTTCTAAAATCAATTGGCTGCACTAGTGATGATTTGGTGTGCTATATTGAAGGGGGTGAACACTTATGTAATCAATTATTTTGTGTTTTATATTCGTAAGTAATTTGGATCACTTTATAGAGATCAGTTTTCACTTTGACACAAGAGAGTCTTTTTCTGTTGATCAGTGCCAAAAAAAGCCAAATTAAATCCACTGTGATTCAAGGTTGTAAAACAATAAAACACAAAAACTTCCAGGGGCGGGGGGGCGGTTAATGAATTTTATTGGCATAAAGGCCAAAAGCAGAATCTGTACTTCAGAAACAGAGGACATCATGGCAATCTACCAATGCATCCTGTGTCTATTTGTGGTACTCTGTATTACATAAGACCATAATAGTAACAGATAGAGTGGATGTGGAGAGGACGTTTCCTATAGTTGGGTAGTCTGGGACCAGAGGGCACAGCCTCACGATAGAAGGACGTCTATTTAGAACAGAGATGAAGAGGAATTTCTTTAGCCAGAAGGTGGTGAATCTGTGGAATTCATTGTTACACACGGCTGTAAAGGCCAAGCCACTTGGTATATTTAAAGCAACACACATCAAAGTTGCTGGTGAACGCAGCATCTCTAGGAAGAGGTGCAGTCGATGTTTCAGGCCGAGACCCTTCGTCAGGACTAACTGAAGGAAGAGTGAGTAAGGGATTTGAAAGTTGGAGGGGGAGGGGGAGATCCAAAATGATAGGAGAAGACAGGAGGGGGAGGAATGGAGCCAAGAACTGGACAGGTGATTGGCAAAAGGGGATACGAGAGGATCATGGGACAGGAGGTCCGGGAAGAAAGACAAGGGAGGGGGAACCCAGAGGATGGGCAAGAGGTATATTCAGAGGGACAGAGGGGGAAAAAGGAGAGTGAGAGAAAGAATGTGTGTATAAAAATAAGTAACAGATGGGGTACGAGGGGGAGGTGGGGCCTAGCGGAAGTTAGAGAAGTCGATGTTCATGCCATCAGGTTGGAGGCTACCCAGACGGGATATAAGGTATTGTTCCTCCAACCTGAGTGTGGCTTCATCTTTACAGTAGAGGAGGCCGTGGATAGACATGTCAGAATGGGAATGGGATGTGGAATTAAAATGTGTGGCCACTGGGAGATCCTGCTTTCTCTGGCGGACAGAGCGTAGATGTTCAGCAAAGCGGTCTCCCAGTCTGCGTTGGGTCTCGCCAATATATAAAAGGCCACATCGGGAGCACTGGACGCAGTATATCACCCCAGTCGACTCACAGGTGAAGTGTTGCCTCACCTGGAAGGACTGTTTGGGGCCCTGAATGGTGGTAAGGGAGGAAGTGTAAGGGAATGTGTAGCACTTGTTCTGCTTACACGGATAAGTGCCAGGAGGGAGATCAGTGGGGAGGGATGGGGGGGACGAATGGACAAGGGAGTCCTTCCAGGTGAGGCAACACTTCACCTGTGAGACTGGGAGACCGCTTTGCTGAACATCTACGCTCTGTCTGCCAGAGAAAGCAGGATATCCCAGTGGCCACACATTTTAATTCCACATCCCATTCCCATTCTGACATGTCTATCCACGGCCTCCTCTACTGTAAAGATGAAGCCACACTCAGGTTGGAGGAACAACACCTTATATTCCATCTGGGTAGCCTCCAACCTGATGGCATGAACATTGACTTCTCTAACTTCCGCTAGGCCCCACTTCCCCCTCGTACCCCATCTGTTACTTATTTTTATGCACACATTCTTTCTCTCACTCTCCTGTTTCTCCCTCTGTCCCTCTGAATATACCTCTTGCCCATCCTCTGGGTTCCCCCCCACCTTGTCTTTCTTCCCGGACCTCCTGTCCCATGATCCTCTCGTATCCCCTTTTGCCAATCACCTGTCCAGCTCTTGGCTCTATTCCTCCCCCTCCTGTCTTCTCCTATCATTTTGGATCTCCCCCTCCCCCTCCAACTTTCAAATCCCTTACTCACTCTTCCTTCAGTTAGTCCTGACGAAGGGTCTCGGCCTGAAACGTCGACTGCACCTCTTCCTAGAGATGCTGCCTGGCCTGCTGCGTTCACCAGCAACTTTGATGTGTGTTGCTTGAATTTCCAGCATCTGCAGAATTCCTGTTGTATGGTATATTTAAAGTGGAGGTTCATAGGTTCTTGTTTGGTGGGGGTATCGAAGGTTTCACAGAGTGGGTGGGAGAGTGAAGTTGAGAGGAGTAACGTTGGAATGGTGGAGCAGACTTGATGTGCCAAATGGCCTAATTCTGCTCCTATGACTTTTGGTCCTATGGAATTATAAGACATAGGAATGGAATTAGTCCATTTGGCCCATTCCATCATGACTAATTTACTATTTATTTATTTGTTTGTTTGTATTTATTTGAAGATATGGTGCAGAACAGACCTTTCTGACCCAGTGAGCTTCACTGTCCGAGAACACACCTATGTAAACCCAGCCTAATCAGGACAATTTAAAATGAATAGTTAACATACTAACTGCTACATCTTTGGACTGTGAAACCGCTACACTACTGTGGCACCCTACTATCCCTCTCAACCCCATTCTCCTGTCTTCTCCCTGTAACCTTGGCTAATCAAGAACATATCAACCTCTGCTTTAAATATATCCAGTGATTTGGTCTCCACAGCCGCCTGTAGTAATGAATTCCACAGATTCACCACCCTCTGGCTAATACCTTATATTAGAACATAGAACACAACATAGAACAGCTCAGTAGAGGCCCTTCGGCCCACAATGTTGAGTCGAACTTTTGAAGATCCATCTAACCCTTTCCTCTCACATAGCCCTCCAAGAGACTCTTAGATGTCCCTAATGTATCTGCCTCTACTACCACCCTTCGAGGGGCATTCTACACACTCACCACTCTCTGTGTAAACAGAATCAGGTTTAATATCACCACAGCATATGTCGTGAAATTTGTTGTTATACGGCAATAGTACAGTGCGATGCATAATAATAAAAAGCTGTAATTTACAGTAAATAAAATATATACAAGTTAAATTAAATAATTAGTGCAAAAAGAGAAAAAAAAGTAGTGAGGTAGTGTTCGCGGGTGCATTGTCTATTCAGAAATCTGATGGCGGAAGGGAAGAAGCTGTTGATAAAACATTAAGTGTGTGTCTCCAGGCTCCTGTTCCTCCTCCCTGATGGTAGCAATGTGAAGGGGGCATGTCCTGGGTGATGGGGTCCTTAACGATGGATGCCACCTTTTCGAGGCATCGCTCCTTGAAGACATCCTGTCCTGGATGCTGGGGAGGCTAGAGCCCATGATGGAGCTGGCTGCGTTCACAACTTTCTGGAGCTTACTTCGATCCTGTGCAGTGCCATCTCCCGACCATGCCAGACGGAGATGCCTCAGACATTCTCCCCTGGATATTCCCCCTATACTTACCAGCCAGCACCTTAAAATTACAGCCTCTTGTATTGGCCATTTCCCCACGGGAAGAACTCTGGCTGTCCATTTGATCTGTGGCTCTTATCATCCTGCACACCTCTCACCCTCCTTTGCTCCAGAGAGAAAAGCCCCAGCTCGCTGAACCTATTCTCGTGAGACAGGCTCTCTAATCCAGACAGCATCCTGGTAAGTCTCCTCTGCAGCCTACTGAGTGCTTCCATATCGTTCCTACAACGAGGCGAGCAGAGCTGAATACAGTGTAAAATCAGAAGTACGTTTAAAGTCTCAGTGAAGACCTGACCACCCCCATGATGTTTAATACGGCCTCTGCCGTCATGCCTTTTGCACCTGCTTTTAATTACAAACTGCTCTGCTAAGTAAAATCTCACTCAATTATTGTTTGCATCTGAAATGGTGATTTAAAGTCCCTCGTCTTTACATTTGCAGTTCAAGTCAAGTCAAGTTTATTGTCATTTAACTATATACATGTATACTGTCAAACAATACAACATTTCTCCGGACCAGGGTGTAAAGCACAGTAGTACACATAACACACATATATAACACACAATAATTTAGGAAAGTAAGGATAAAATGTACGCATAAATAAACAAAGCAAAGTGCAGAAATTAAATATTGTAAGGTACAGTACAAGTTATCCAATGACACTTCAAATGCGATGCGGCAGGGAGTTCAGAAGCCTAATGGCCTGAGGGAAGAAACTGTTTCCCATCCGGACTGTTCTTGGTTTTATGCATTGGAGTCTCCTGCCTGATGGTAGAAAGTCAAAGAGGATGCTGGTTGGATGGGTGGGATCCTTGATAATACTAAGGGCCCTGCGTACACAGCACTCCTGATAAATGTCCCCGATGGATGGCAGGGAGACCCCCATGATCCTCTCAGTTGTTCTCACAGTCCTTTGTAGGGACTGATGCTCTGTTGCTCCCGTACATAATTGTTCCACGGTATTTCTGTAATAGACTTTCTCCTGCTAATGCTTCATGATCTTGCCCAGTACTTAACTTCCAGAACCAGAATTAGTTTGATTATCACTGACATATTTATTTTATTTAACTTAGAGATACAGTGTGGAAGAGGCCGCATTGCCCAGCAACCCACCCTAGTCTAGTCACAGGACAATCTACAATGCCCAATTAAACTACTAACTCGTATGTCTTTGGATTGTGGGATAAGGAGTATTTATCTGTACATGGACCATTCAGAAATCTGCTGGTAGAAGGAAAGAAGCTGTTCCTAAAACATTCATGCTCTGGTACCTGTCAAAGGCTACCGATTGTATTTAGAATGAAAGCGGTAATTCTAAATGCAGACTGCAACATGGGAAATGGATGTAGGTTTCATCCATGTTCTCCAGTTTCCTCCCACATTCCAAAGACATACAGGTTAGGAGGTTAATTGGTCACGTGGGTGTAATTGGGTAGTATGGAAAGGCGGGTTCTGCGCTGCATCTCCAAATAAATAAATATATAAATAAATAAAAGAAAATAACTCAAATTGCTAGCAGGAAAAGACTTTTTACACAGAGTTTGAGGTACCAGATTATAATGGTTGGGTGAGTTCTGTCCCTAAGCGTTTAAAGAGTAGTGTAATCTCAAGTCCATAAAACCATAAGACCATAAGACAAAGGAGCAGAAGTCAGCCATTCGGCCCATCGAGTCTGCTCCGCCATTTTATCATGAGCTCATCCATTCTCCCATTTAGTCCCACGCCCCCGCCTTCTCATCATAATCTTTGATGCCCTGGCTACTCAGATACCTATCAATCTCCGCCTTAAATACACCCAGTGACTTGGCCTCCACTGCCACCTGTGGCGACAAATTCCATAGATTCACCACCCTCTGACTAAAAAAATTTCTTTGCATCTCTGTTCTGAATGGGTACCCTTCAATCCTTAAGTCATGCCCTCTCGTACTAGACTCCCTCATCATGGGAAACAACTTTGCCACATCCACTCTGTCCATGCCTTTCAACATTCGAAATGTTTCTATGAGGTCCCCCCTCATTCTTCTAAACTCCAAGGAATACAGTCCAAGGGCGGACAAATATTCCTCATATGTTAACCCTCTCATTCCTGGAATCATTCTAGTGAATCTTCTCTGTACCCTCTCCAACGTCAGCACATCTTTTCTGAAATAACGAGCCCAAAACTGCCCACAGTATTCCAAGTGAAGTCTCACCAGCGCCTTATAGAGCCTCAACATCACATCCCTGCTCCTATACTCTATTCCTCTAGAAATGAATGCCAACATTGCATTTGCCTTCTTCACCACCGACTCAACCTGGAGGTTAACCTTAAGGGTATCCTGCACGAGGACCCCCAAGTCCCGTTGCATCTCAGAACTTTGAATTCTCTCCCCATTTAAATAACAGTCTGGCCGTTTATTTCTTCTGCCAAAGTGCATAACCATACACTTTCCAACATTGCATTTCATTTGCCACTTCTCTGCCCATTCTTCCAACCTATCCAAGTCTCTCTGCAGACTCTCCGTTTCCTCAGCACTACCAGCCCCTCCACCTATCTTTGTATCATCAGCAAACTTGGCCACAAAGCCATCTATTCCATAATCCAAATCGTTGATGTACAATGTAAAAAGAAGCGGCCCCAACACGGACCCCTGTGGAACACCACTGGTAACCGGCAGCCAACCAGAATAGGATTCCTTTATTCCCACTCTGTTTCCTGCCAATCAGCCAACGCTCTATCCACGTATGTAACTTTCCTGTAATTTCATGGGGTCTTATCTTGTTAAGCAGCCTCATGTGCGGCACCTTGTCAAAGGATGATATTCAAGTATGAGTCAAGTATGATTTTCTCCTAAGGGGTTGTCTGCTGGTGGGGCTCAGGTCAGGGTATTTGTAGAGCCCGTAGGGGATCCACAATTTAACTATTTAGTATACAGTACATAGATATACTTACTGTAATTCAGTTTTTTTCTATACAGTATTTATCATGTATTACATTGTACTGCTGCAAAATTAATTTCGTGACATATGCCAGTGATATTAACCTGGCTGTGATTCTGATTTTGACATAACCAGGATTTTAGGGTGGATTCACTTAATGGAAAACTCATATAAGGAAGGATGTGCTGGCATTGAAGAGGGTCTAGAGGAGGTTCATGAGAATGATTCAGGAGTGAAAGGGTTAACAAATGAGAGTGTTTGACGGCTCTGGGCCTGTACTTGCTGGAGTTTAGGAGAATGAGGGGGGATGTCATTGAAACCTTTCGAATACTGAAAGGCCTCAAAAGAGTGGATGTGGAGAGGATATTTCCTATAGTGGGGGGAGTCCAGGACCAGCGGGAACTCTTCAGAAACAGACATCCCCCGTTTCTCCATCTATCAGAACTAAACTCCCTCCTCGGTGGGATTATCTAATGACAAATGGTAGCGCACCCTCTTCAAGACTTCACACTTCTCCTGATGTGTTGTTCCCACAACTGGGCACAATGATCCAGATGTGACTGAATCAGTCTTTTGTTAGTGTTCAGCAGATTTCTAGATAATGCGATTACAGTAAAGTGATGCGTTGCTGAGGCTTCATGAAGTTCAAGTTCACTTGCTGGACATTCCCAAACCAAAAGCCACGATTGAACCGGAAGGTTCACTGTCTGCTGAGGGCTAGATCTGTGATCCAGGTCTGTGCAAGAAAACCATGTATGATTTACGGAAGGCTATTTCAAGAGTGAAGAAACAGTTCTGAGCGAGGTTGGAGGCGACATCAGATGCACGTCAACTCCGGCAGGGTTTGCAGGACGTTATAAAGTGAAACCCAATAGCATGAATGGTGGCAATGCTTCACTACTAGATGAGCTCAACACCTTCTATGTCCGCTTTGAAAGGCAGAATATAATTACAGCTGTGAAGATCCCTACTGCACCCGGTGACCTCTGTCTCAGACGCCGATGTCAGGCTGTCTTTAAGGAGAGTGAACCCTCGCAAGGCAGCAGATCCTGATGGAGTACCTGGTAAGGCTCTGAAAACATGCCAACCAACTGGTAGGAATATTCAAGGACATTTTCAACCTCTCACTGCCATGGTTGGAAGTTCCCACCTGCTTCAAAAAGGCAACAATTACACCAGTGCTAAGAGGAGTAGTGTGAGCTCCCTTAATGGCTATCACCTGGTAGCACTCACATCTACAGGGATGAAATGCTTTGAGAGGTTGGTCATGATTAGAATCAACTCCTGCCTCAGCAAGGACCTGGACCCACTGCAATATGCCGATTTCCATATGTAATCTCAATGGCTCTTCACACGGCTCTAGGTCACCTGGACAATACAAACGTTTTGTCAGGATGCTTTTCATTGACTATAGCTCAGCATTTGACATCATCGTTCCCACAGTCCTGATCAACAGGCTACAAAACCTTGGCCCCTGTGCCTCCTTCTGCAATTGGATCCTTGTCTTCCTAACTGGAAACCAGAATCTGTGCAGATTGGTGATAACAAGGCCTGGTGAGACCACACCTGGAGTATTGTGTGCAGTTTTGGTCCCCTAATCTGAGGAAAGACATCCTTGCCATAGAGGGAGTACAAAGAAGGTTCACCAGATTGATTCCTGGGATGGCAGGACTTTCATATGAAGAAAGACTGGATGAACTGGGCTTGTACTCGTTGGAATTTAGAAGATTGAGGGTGGATCTGATTGAAACGTATAAGATCCTAAAGGGATTGGACAGGCTAGATGCAGGAAGATTGTTCCCGATGTTGGGGAAATCCAGAATGAGGGGCCACAGTTTGAGGATAGAGGGGAAGCCTTTTAGGACTGAGATTAGGAAAAACTTCTTCACACAGAGAGTGGTGAATCTGTGGAATTCTCTGCCACAGGAAACAGTTGAGGCCAGTTCATTGGCTATGTTTAAGAGGGAATTAGATTTGGTCCTTGTGGCTACGGGGATCAGGGGGTATGGAGGGAAGGCTGGTGCAGGGTTCTGAGTTGGATGATCAGCCATGATCATAATAAATGGCGGTGCAGGCTCGAAGGGCCGAATGGCCTACTCCTGCACCTATTTTCTATGTTTCTATGTTTCTATAACAATCCTCCTCGCTGACGATCGATGCTGGTGCACCTCAGAGATGTGTGCTTAGCCCACTGCTCTACTCTCTATATAACCATGACTGTGTGGCTAGGCATAGCTCAAATACCATCTATAAATTTGCCGATGATACAATCATTGTTGGTAGAAACTCAGAGGGAGATGAGAGAGCGTACTGGAGTGAGATATGCCAGCTAGTGGAGTGGTGTCGCAGCAACAACCTGGCACTCAATGTCAGTAAGACCAAGGAGCTGATTGTGGACTTCAGAAAGGGTAAGATGAGGGAACACAAACCAATCCTCATGGAGGGATCAGAAGTAGAGAAAGTGAGCAGCTTTAAGTCCTTTGGTGTCAAGATCTTGGAGGATCTAACTTGGTTCTAAGATATCGATACAGCTATAAAGAAGGCAAGACAGTGGCTATATAAAATTTCATTAAGGGTTTGTGGAGATTTGGTTTGTCACCTAAAACACTTCTACAGATGTACTGTGGAGAGCATTCTGACAGGCTGCATCGCTGTCTGGTGTGGGGAAGAATCTACTGCACAGGATTGTAAGAAGTTACAGGAAATTGTAAAATTAGTCAGCTCCATCTTGGGTACTAGCCCCCCCAGTATCCAAGACAACTTCGAGGAGCGATGTCACAGAAAGGTGACGTCCATCATTAAGGACCTCCAGCACCCAGGGCATGCCCTCTTCTCACTGTTACCATCAGGTAGGAGGTACAGAAGCCTGAAGGCACACACTCAGTGATTCAGGAATACCTTCTTCCCCTCTGCCATCTGATTCCTAATGGACATTGAACACTACCTCACTTTTTGAAATATCATTTCCTGTTTTGCACTATTAATAAATTAACTATTAATATCCATATATACTGTATTTGATTTACTAACTTATTCTTTTTTCCATATTATCATGTATTGCATGGTACTGCTGCTGCTAAGTTAAAAAATTTCATGAATATGTCGGTGATATTAAACCCGATTCTGATTCTGACATTTAATTGTCATTCAACCACGCACACACATACAGCTAAACAAAACAGTGTTTCTCTAGGGCCAAGGTGCAAAACACAGTGCATACAGTCACACACAGCACATACAGTCACAAAAATAATATTAGCCATTTGGAGTATTGTGAGCAACTTTGGGCTCTTATCTGAGAAAGTACATGCTGACATTGCAGAGGGTCTGGAGGTGGTTCATCAGGATGATCCCAGGAATGAAAGGAATGAAGAGCTTTTGATGGCTCTGGTCTATACTTATTGCAGTTTAAAAGAATGAGAGGGGATCTCATTGAAAACTATCAAATATCAAAAGGCCTAGGTAGAGTGGATGTGGAGAGGATGTTTCCTATAGTGGGGGAGTCTATGACAAGAGAGCACATCCTCAGTATAGAGGGACATCCCTTTAGGACAGAAATTAGTAGGAATATCTTTAGGCAGAGGGTGGTGAATCTGTGAATTTATTGCTACAGACGGATGTGGAGGCCAAATCATTGGGTATATTTATGTAAGGGGTTTCTTCTTTTATGTTACTGCGTAGTCTAATTAAAATGGCTTCTTTTTTATGTTAACTGCTGAGAAAGAACTCCCACTAGCAGTTTGTTTGGATTATATTACTGATAAGAGGATGAACAAACCAATTGGGATAGATGTTATTCTTTCTGTGCCCTCTTGTGCACAGAAGTTAGTGTGATGCACGGGTTTTTGGGGAGAACGCTGGAGAGAGAGACAGAGGATGGACAAGGTGCTGTGAGTCCGCTAACGGGGTCTGACCCTGAGCAGGAGTCCGAGGTCTAGGGCGTTCGGTAAGGAGAGGAGATGGAGATGGACTTGTGTGGAGCGTCTGGTCGACCGCCGTTGTTGGTCCCAGGTGGCAGGTCGAGGTGGTCCGAGGGAATCGCAGGGTGAAGAAGGAGGGTCCTGAGCTCCAACTGTTTGTGCACGAAGAGATTGAACTTTGATAAGTGTGGCGCCTTTTATTTTCCTTTTATATTTTATTCTCTATTAATTATATAGTTCCAGTAATATCTATAAACTGTAAATCAATTAATCGTATCTGGTGTATTGTCTGTTATTTGGGCGGGGTGGGGTACATCACACAGCATCCAGACAAACTATTACCCAGATTGGCGGGGCCGAGGGCTGTTTCCCGAGACGACAGCAAGCTGAGCGACCCTGAGGCTGGCTGGGGGGCTACATTTAAGACAGAGTTTGATAGGTTCTTGATTAGTCAGGGTGTCAAAGGTTATGGGGAGAAGGCAGGAGAATGAGTTGAGAGGGACAATACATGAGTCTTGGCGAAAGTGAGGAGCAGACTCAAAGAGCTGAATGCCTAAATCTGTCCCTATGTCTTGGTGTCTAAATGGCACCCAGGACCTTGAATGTGGTTTAGTCCAACTTCTCAGGACAGCCCCATACAGGAAAATGTGTGGTCTATGCAGTGATCCAGCATGTCAAAAATTGAATGATCAGTCAGTTGTCCTGCTTGTACAGAAATGGGCGCACTAAGTTACATAAAGTCCCTGTTTGAATTATGATGTCCCACGAACTGGTGGCAAGTGTTAAATTCTTCGTTGAGTCCTTGTGCTGGGTTCACTAACTCTAAGAGTTGTGGCAAATCTGCGGCAGGGACAATTGCACAATATAGTATTAATAGTAAGACTCTTGACAGTGTGGAGGATCAGAGGGATCTTGGGGTCCGAGGTTGACTCTGTGGTTAAGAAGGCATATGGTACATTGGCCTTCATCAATCGTGGGCTTGGGTTTAGGAGCTGAGAGGTAATGTTGCAGCTATATAGGACCCTGGTCAGACTCCACTTGGAGTACTGTGCTCAATTCTGGTCGCCTCACTATAGGAAGGACGTGGAAACTATAGAAAGGGTGCAGAGGAGATTAACAAGGATGTTGCCTGGATTGGGGAGCATGCCTTATGAGAACAGGTTGAGTGAACTCGGCCTTTTCTCCTTGGAGCGACGGAGGATGAAAGGTGACCTGATAGAGGTGTATAAGATGATGAGAGGCATTGATCGTGTGGATAGTCAGAGGCTTTTCCCCAGGGCTGAAATGGCTAGCACGAGAGGGCACAGTTTTAAGGTGCTTGGAAGTAGGTACAGAGGAGATGTCAGGGGTAAATTTTTATGCAGAGAGTGATGAGTGCGTGGAATGGGCTGCCGGTGACGGTGGTGGAGGTGGAAACAATAGGGTCTTTTAAGAGACCCCTGAATAGGTACATGGAGCTTAGAAAAATAGAGGGCTATGGGTAAAGCCGAGGTAGTTATAAGGTAGGGACACGTTCGACACAGCTTTGTGGGCCAAAGGGCCTGTATTGTGCTGTAGGTTTTCTATGTTTCTAATTGTCAGCTAAATATTGACACACAGACAAAAGACATTTAACAAGCAACTTTTCAACCTGACTTCAAACATCCAGATATTAAAATTCTAGTGGCCTGATGAAGGGTCTCAACCTGAAATGTCGACTGTCCATTTCCCTCCACAGATGCTCCCCGATCTGCTGACTTCCTCCAGTGCATTGTGTGTCATTCTAATTCTGGCATCTGCAGATCTTTGTATCTCCAACTTCACATGTTGTTCAAATTTTACTGCTTGCTTTCTTATGAGGACAGGTTGAACCAGCTGGGGGTTTTCTGTTTGGAGTGAATGAGGATGAGAGGGGACTTGGCAGAGGGGCACAAGAGGAAAAGATTGAGTGAACAGCCAGAGACTTTTTCCTCGGACAGAAATGGCTAACGGAAGGGAGCATAACTTTAAGGTGATTGGAGGAAAGTTTAGGGGGAAAGTACATGGATGAAGGAAAAAGAAAGGGCTACGTGGGAGGAAATGTTAGATTAAAAGGCTGGCACTACATCACGGACTGCAAGCCTGTGTGCATTACTGTTCAATGTTCTACCTTCTGGCTGATGTCCAGATACACATATATTTACTCAAATTTCAATGTTCAGAGTTCAAGTTTCAAAATACTTTCAAAGTACGTACGGCCCTGAGATTCATTTTCTTGCTGGCGTTCACAGTAAAAGTAAGAACTACAATAGAATCAATGAAAATCTATATACAAAAACTATCAATAATATGCAGTTTACTAAAATTCAGAGCTTTCCATTCACTGTGATGCCTGGAGATAGATAGATCTCTCTCTCGCTCTCTCTCTCTCTCTCTCTCGTTACTTTCCACTGTGAGTATGAGTGAACAGCCTTCGCTGGCATCTAAAGCTGAAAACTTTTACCTCCTTCCCTTTGGCTCCTCCGTCTCCCACCTGCAGGGGAGAGAGTGAGGGGGCCTGCCCATTCATTCGCTTGCTGGTTACCAATACAGACCGGGACGTTTATCTGACCTTCAGTACATCGGCAAATCTGAATAGAAGTGAGAACTCCCAAACACCTGCCAGGCGTATAGAGTCCGAGTCACAGAACACTACAGCGCAGAAACAAGACCTTCAGCCCATCTAGTCCATGCTGGAATATTATTCTGCCAAGTCCCATCGACCTCACCCGGACAAAAGCCCTCCATCCCCCTCCCATGCATATACTTACCCAAATTTCTCGTAAATATTGAAACTGACCCCTGTATCCATCACTTCCACCGGTAGTTGTTCACACTCTCACCACCCTCTGAGTGAAGACGCTCCTCTTCATGTTCCTCTTAAACATTTCACCTTTCACCCTTAACCCATAACCTCTAGTTCTAGCCTAACCCAATCTCAGTGGAAAAAGACAGCTTGCATTTACCCTATCTATACCTCTCAAAATTACATACACCTTTCCAGGGAATCAAGTCCTAACCTTTTCAACCTTTCCCTACCCTTCCCTAGAAATCAGGTCCTCAATTCCCACAGCAGTCTCCCTTGGCCATCAGTGTGTAGAGTGCCCGATGGATTAAGAAGCGTATATGGGAAGATGTTTTTTTCTTAAGGAAAAATAGAAAAATGCTGACTTTCTTTCATCATTACAGATTGCATATCAAATTCAGAATGAGAATCAGCTTTAATATCATTGACGCACTGTATGTCACGAAATTTGTTGCTTACCCGCAGCAGTACATTGCGATACATATTCACAAAAAGCTAAATTAGAATAAGAAATATGTTTTTAAAAAATAATATAGTGCAAATAGAGCGCAAAAAATAATGAGATAGTGTACACGGGTTCATTGTCCATTCAGAAATCTGATAGCACAGGGGAAAAAAGCTGTTCTTGAAATGTTGAGTGTGTGTCTTCAGACTCCTGTGCCTCCTCTCCGACAGTATCAATGAGAAGAGTGTATGACCCAGAATCAAGTTTGAAAGTCACAGAAAATTATGCAATCATTACTGAGTTTATATTTATCAAAAGAGAAATCTCATCATAAAGTGTAAATGCTAATTCCAAAAAGCCAGTGGGTTTATATTCTAAAATTTTTTGTTTCACCTTCACATTCTCAGATTAAAATCACAATAACCTCAGTACACAGACTGTATATGAACTGTGAGAGACTAACTGAAAGTAAGTTAATGGAACCTTTATCAAAAGCGAATAGAGTAGTTTACCTTGTACTAGCAGCACGCATATCGAAGTAGGGTTAAGTCTGGATCACACAGTGTGCAAAATATGATTGGGTGACATCTAATCCCAGTTCAGATTCAGCCAGTGGTTCTTCTTGCCTTGCTGTTCTGAGGTGTGTGTGTGTGTGTGTGTGTGTGTGTGTGTGTGTGTGTACGTACGTACGTATGCTGGGACATGGTGAATCACCCTCTATTGTTTAGAGACAACGCAGATTCCGGCAGGACGAGCAGCCTCGTTAACTTCAGTACTAGTCATACAGCATTCTTCTGTTCATTGACAGCTATGGGTGTTACGTTATTGCCCGTCCCAAATGGTCCTTCAGAAGATAGTCCTGACCCACTTTCCTAACAAAGTTCAAAGCTCAAACTAAATTTTATTCTCAAAGTACATATATGTCCCTGAGGTTCTTTTTCTTGCAGGCATTCACAGTAAATACTAAGAAACACAATAGAGTCAATGAAGAACTGCACACAAAGATGGACAAACAACCAATGTGAAAAATACAACAACCTGCAAAAATAAATACATAATAAGAAATAGAAAATTAATAAATATGGAGAACATGAGTTGTCGAGTCCTTGAAAGTGAGTCCATGTGTTTTATAGTATTCAGTGAACAGTGTGTAAAATTATCCAAACTGGTTCAGAAGTCTGATGGTTGAGGAGAAATAACCGTTCCTGAACCTGGTGGTATGGGTCCGGAGGCTGCTGTATCTCTCTCCCGATGGCAGCAGCGAGGAGGGAGCACGGCCTGGATGATGGGGGTTGTTGAAGATGGATTCTGCCTTCTTGTGACAGAGTTCCTTGTAGATGTGCTCGTGGTGGGGAGGCCTTTACCCATGATGGACAGGGTCACATCCACTACTTTCTGCAGGCTTTTCTCTTTTTGGGCAATTGATGTTTCCAGATCAGGCGTGAAATGGTCAGCCAACCTTAGTGAATGATGGAGCAAGTATGAGATGTGAGTAGCCTACTCCCAGTTTCTGTTTATAATTTTCAGGTAAAAATTCTAGAAATAACACTTCCAGATGAACAGTTATCAATCTGAAATGTTAATTCAGTCTCTTTCTCTCTCTCCACAGATGGCCTGACCTGCTATAAATCCTGATGTTTTCCAAGACTATTTGCTGAGTCGTTTAGCTACTTTTGTGCAGTGTTAACAGCTCTTGCCATGAGTTTGCAAGAAGCTCAAGTCCCACACCAGCAGGTTCAACAATCACTCAGTTCCTGAACCAACCAGCAAAACTGTAATCACTACCTCGATGCATCAGCAGCACAGCATGACCACTCTGTTCTACAATGGATTTTGTTTTATTTGTACTAATTGTGCTCTTTCTGGTAAAAAAATGTATAATTTAAGTTTATGTTTTTCTTGTGAATGCTGATTTATAAAAACACAAGAGATTCTGCAGATGCTGGAAATCCAGATCAACACACACACAAAATGCTGGAGGAGCTCAATAGGTCAGGCAGCATCTATGGAGGGGAATGAACAGTCAATGTTTCGGCCTGATGAAGTGTCTCGGCCTGGAACGTTGACTGGTTATTCATTTCCATAGATGCTGCCTGACCTGCTGAGTTCATCCACCATTTTGGGTGTGTGTGTGTTGCTGCTGCTTGTGATGCTATCATCACCATTACGTGCTGTGCTATATGATGTTGGTGATCACAGTCTCAGGACCAAATTGTTCTTGGCAAATTTTTCTACAGAAAGTGGTTTGCTGTTGCCTTCCACTGGACAATGTCTTTACAGGACAGGTGATGACAGCCATTATCGATACCCTTCAGAGATTGTCTGCCTTGTGTCAGTAGTCGCACAACCAGGACTTGTAATATGCACCAGCTGCTCCGCGTGACCCTGATTGGGGTGTGGGAGGGTTAAGCAGGTGCTACACCTTGCCCAAGGGTGACCTGCAGGCTACTGGAGGGAAAGAACACGTCTAACACCTCCTTTGGTAGAGACACTTCTCCACACTGCCACCCGATCTGATATTATGTGCCTGTGATATTGCCACAAGAAGGTTTACATTGCATCAGTGTACTTGTGCATATGACAATAAACTTGACTTTGATGAAGTACAGGTCTAGACTAACTATTTTCTTTCTGGGGAAATGTTATTTATTTATTTTTGTAACTCACGGTAATTGTTATCTCTTGCAATGCACTGCTGCTGCAAAGCAACACGTTCCACAGCATATATCAGAGATAATAAACCTGGTTATTTTTTTATTAAGTTACAGAATTGGTCTGGAACGGCCAATTCTGACCCATCTTGGGCCCAGAATGTCAGTGCAATTATGAAGAAAGCAATGCAGCTCCTCTTCTCTCTCAGGAGTTTCTGGAGATTTGGCACAACATCTGAAACATTATCAAACTTCTGTAGACGTGTAGTGGAGGGTGCATTGACTGGCTGCATCACAGCCTGGTATGGAAACACCAATGGCCTCGGATGGAAAATCCTACAAAAAATAGTGGATACAGCCCACTCCGTTGGGTAAAGCCCTCCCCACCATTGAGCACATCTACATGAAACACTGTCGCAAGAAAGCAGCATCCATCATCAGGGACCCCACCGCCCAGAACATGCTCTCTTGTCTCTGCTGCCATCAGGAAGAAATACAGGAGTCTCAGGACTCACGCCACCAGGTTCAGGAACAGTTATTACCCCTCAACCATCAGGCTCTTGAACCAGAGGTGACAACATCTTTCAACTTCACTCACTCCTTCATTAAAATATTCCCATAGCCAATGGACTCACTTTCAAGGACACTTCATCTTATATTCTTGATATTTATTGCTTATATATTTACTATTATTATTTCCCTCTTTTTTTATCTGCACAGTTTGTTGTCTTCTATACTCTGGTTGAACGCCCAAGTTGGGCAGCTTTTCTTTGATTCTGTTATGGTTATCATCCTATAGATTCCTTGAGTATGCCCACAAGAAAATGAATCTCAGGGTTGTATTTCGTGCATATGTATACTTACTTAATGGATTTACTTTGAGCTTTGAAAGGCCTGTTCTCAGCTGTATCAATTGATAGATAGATCTATTTACTGGGACTTAAATCTCCCAGCTCCTTGGATGGAATTTAAACTGGCGTCTTCTGTCAATAACCCTGGTCTCTAAAGACTTTACCGCTATGTCAGCCTCACTCCTGCTCTTTATAATTTATGCTCATGCAGCGCCTTGAACATCAAAGATTACTTTTATCCGTCACGTGTATCGAAAAATCAAAGCATAATGAATTGTGTCATTAGGGTCAATGACCCGCGCAGTCTGAGGCTGTGCTGGGAGCAGCCCCCAAGTGTCACCATGTCTCTGGTACCAGCGTAGCATGCCCACAACTTCCCAATCCTAACCCAAATGTTTTTGGACTGTGGAAGGAAGCTGGAGCACCTGGAGGAAACCCAAGCCGTCATGGGGAGAACATACAAACTCCTTACAAACATCGGATGGGATTCATCCCAGCTTGTTTTTGCTGAAAACCGTTACGCTAACCGCAACGATTCCTTGCAGCCCATCGTAATATGGTAAAGTATTGCAAGATGGTTCCGGCTCTCGCACTAGGACTGGTCAGAGGATAGTTATACTGTGGCAAGTCCTTCTCTGTCATCGATCCCTCGGCATTGTGGGTAACTTGCATCAACTCTGGCTCTGTGGGTTCAGAGGTGGGTCATAGGGGCAACAGAAGGGGGAGGGGCTATTTATTTATTTATTGAGATACAAGCTCCTCCAGCCCACTCAGCAACCCATCTATTTAACCCTAGTCTAATCGCAGGACAGTTTAAATTACCAATTAACCTGATAACTGGTACATCTTCGGACTGCGGGAGGGGAGCAGAACACCCAGCGGTTCACAGAAAGAGTATACCAGCTCCTTACAGATGGTGCTAGGACTGAACTCTGAATTCATGGAAGCCCTGAGCTGCAATGGTGTTGTGCTATGTGCTAGGGCACCGTGGCGACCCGGTTACGAGGGTTATATGGAGAAGACATACAAACTCCATACAGACGACATTGAAACTGAACTTTGAACTCCGATGCCCTGAGTTGCACTGTCACTACACTACGTGGCTCCCTACCAGTCTGCAGACTCATTCACGGATGGGGCAGATAGGGTGGGGTGCATCAGCAGCTGGTTCAAGTTCAGTTTAATGTCATTCAACCAAACACATGAATACCACCAAACAAAACTGTGTCCCCCGGACCAAGGGGCACAACACAGTACACATAACTCACACACATCACAAAGTAATATTACCATAAATACACTAAACAATAAGGTGCATATACCATGCAAGCCAAAAAGTAAACAGTGTAACGCTACTGGCACCTCATGTGTGATGAGACCTGGGTGGTGGCAGGGAGTTCAGTCATCTCACGGCCTGGGGGAGGAAGCTGTTTCCCACCCTAACAGTCCTTGTCCTAATGTTATGGTACCTCCTGCCTGATGGAACGGGGTCAGAGATTGTTGGAGGGATGAGAGTGATCATTGATAATGCTAAATGCTCTGTGTATGCAGTGCTCTGGATAAATATATTAACGGGTGGGAGAGAGACCCCAATGATCCTCGCAGTAGACCTCGCAACCCTTGTGGTCAGACGTCTTGTTATTCCCATACCAGACGGTGATGCAGATGCTCAGAACTCTCTGTGAAGCTCCTGCAGAAATTGGTTAGAATGGGAGGGGAGCGGAGATGAGACTCAGTCACCTCAATCTTCTCGGAGGTGGAGACGCTGCTGTACTTTCTTGACCAAAGAGATAGTGTTGAGGGATCAGGTGAGATCATCTGTTATGTGTACTCCCAGAAGTTTGGTGCTCCTAACTCTCATCACTAGGGTAGTGAGCTGTTAACTATTTACCTGTGCTGTGCACTGCATGCATTTTGAATTATATTTTATTGACTTACGTATGGTAATATTTTGTTTTTATGAGCTGTGTGCGATGTATGCTTTATGGGTGCACCGTGGTCTGGAGGAACGTTGTCTCGTTCGGTTGTTAATGTGTACAGTCAAATGACAGTAAAGTGGAACGTGAGCTGGAACAGAGAGGAGACCTGATCCTGCAGTGTTGGTGAGTCTGTCAGTCTCAGCGTGCTGTTCAATGTCTCGCAGACGGGGTGGAACGCAAACAAGGTCGACAGCAAACAATTCAACAGCAAACAGCCTACTGATTTGCAGAAACAATTGCGTCCATGCCAGGCACTTGGTGCATTGCTGTTGGAACATCAGTGTTCAGCTTCTGGTCATACCCCAAGGACTGAAGGTGCTTCGGGCTTGACAAGGAGACAAAGCTCAGCAATGTCATAAACAATTACTCTGTACGTGACTCGCTCTATATAAATCTCTCCCTTCAGATTCATCCTTCTTCAGCCCTTTGCCTTTTCCACCTATCACTGCCTAGCTTCTTAATTCATACCGCCCCCCCCCACCAACCTGGCTTCACCTATCACCTTCCAGCTTGTCCTCCTTCCCCTCCCGCATCACTTATTCTGACATCTTCTCCTCTCACTTTCCAGTCCTGATGAACTGTCAACTGTTGAATCCTCTCCAAAGATGCTGCCCGACCTGCTGAGTTCCTTCAGCATTTTGAGTGTGTTGTTGTCTAAGTGAATTCCTCACCACCATTCAGGGCCCCGAACATGCCTTCCAGATGAGGCAACACTTCACCCGCATGTCTGCTGGGGTCACCTACAGAACTGCATGCTCCCAGTGCAGCCCCTTCTACAGCGGTGAGACCTCATGTAGATAAGGGAATTGCTTCTTCGAGCATCAATGGTCTGTCCACTCCAAAAAACAGGATTTCTCAGTGGTAAACCATTTCATTTCTACTTCCATTTCCCATTCCAACATGTTGGTCCATGGCCTCCTCTACTACCATGATGAGTCCACTCTCAAGTTGAAGGAGGAACACCATATTCCATCTGAGTAGCCTCCTACTTGATGGTAAAAACACTGACTACTCGAACTTCAGTAATTTCAACCGTCCTCCCCTTTCTCTCTTTCCCCTTTTGACTCCCTTCTTCTCCTCACCTGCTTATCACCTCCCACTGGGGCCCCTCCTCTTTCCCTTTCTCCCATGCTCCTCTGTTCTGTCCTATCAGATTCCTTCTTCTTCAGCACTTTACCTTTCTTACCTATCATCTCCCAGGTTCTCACTTCAACCCCCTTTCCCCCCATCCACCCTGCTTCGCCTTCTAGCTTGTCCACCTTCCCCTCCCCCCACCTTCTTATTCTGGCTTCTTCCCCCTTCCTTTCCAGTCATGGTGAAGAGTCTTGGCCAGAAACGTTGACTGTTTACTGCACTCCATAGACGCTAACTGACCTGTGAGTTCCTACAGGATTCTGGATTCCCAGCATCATAAGACCATAAGACATAACAGCAGAATTAGGCCATTCGGCCCATCGACTCTGGTCTGCCATTTCATCATGGCTAATCCGTTTTCCCTCTCAACTGCATTCGCCTGCCTCCCCCCTCCCCCTCCGGTAACCTTTCATGCTTTCAGTAATCAAGAACCTCAGTATCTCCGTGTTAAATATACCCAATGATCTGGCTTTCACAGACACCTGTGGCAACAAATTCCACAGATTTACCATCCTCTGGCCGCAGAAATTCCTCCTCCTCCTCCTCTGTTCTAAACAGACATCTCTCGATTCTGAGGCTGTGCCCTCTGGTCCTAGATGCCGACCCCTAGATGCTGTCTGATTTGCTGAGTTCCTCAGCATTTTCTGTGCGTCCATTCTGATCTCTGTGCTGTGGTTGTGCTCAGCCCCAGAGACAGGGCAATCAAGAAGCCATCGTGAGGGGATACAAATCTACAACATCAGCCACGGAGGAAGATCTTTGCTACTTATTCAACCTATCACTGCATTTAGGTCCACTGTCATGATCAATGAGTGTGGTTACTCTTCATTTCTCCTTCCCTGCCATAAGCACAACTGAATTGTGTTTAAGCTGTGTTGGAACATCACTGTCAGATGTGACCATTAACACGAATCTCGCTTGCCTGTCTTTCAGCTCGGCGGGAATATTGTTGAGACAAACAAAGTCAAACAAATGGTCTTTGCAAATACTAATCTAGGTCACTGCCACCTTCTGTGTAAAATCCCCAACTACTTATTCACTCAGATCCCCAATGAAACACCACCCTTACTGAACAGGCATTAGCCAATGAGCAGGCTCAAAATATCTCTTCATACAGAGGTTGCATTCAAAGCCAGAGCCAGTGATTGGCTGCAGTCATTTGAATATAACCAGCATAAAGACCCTTGTTCAGCCACAATGGATTGCTTTGAAAGAGTGTACAGTAACATCACACCATCAGCAAGGAGCATTCAGTATTTAACACCAGGAAAATTCAAACCCAGTCAATGATACTGATTTTTCTGCCAAGGAGAAATCTTCAAAGTCAAAGTAAAATTTGTTATCAAAGTGTATACTGTATCTGTAACTATATACCAACTTGAGATTCATTTTCTTGTGAGCACTTACAGAAAAATGAAGAAAATATGTACACTGCAGTAGTGTAGCAGTTAGCACGATGCTAATATAACTCGGGGCGTCGGAGTTAGTGTAGCAGTTAGCACGATGCTAATATAACTCGGGGCAATGGATACTTCTTGTATCCATTGCAAGAAGTTTGTACGCCCTCCCTGTGACCACATGGGTTTCCTTTGGGTGCTCTGGTTTCCTCCCACAGTCCAAAGACGTACTGGTTAGTAGGTTAATTGGTCTTTGTAACTGTCCTGTGATTGAGCTAGGGTTAAGTAAATGAGTTACTGGGCAATGTGGTTCACTGGGCCGGGAGGGTCTGTTCCAAGCTGTATCTCTTAAAAATATCATGATGAACTATACAAGAGCAAAGACTGACAAATAACTAATATGCAAAAGAAGACAAATTTCGCAAATAATAAATAAATAATACTGAGAATATGGTTGTAGAATCCTTGAGAATGAGTCCATAGGTTATGGATTCAGTTCAGAGTTGAGGCAAGTGAAGTTTTCCTTTCTGGTTCAGGAGCCTGATGGTTGTAGGGTAATAATTGTTCCTGAACGTGGTCGTATGGGAGCTAAGGCTCCTGCACCTCCTGCCCGATGGTAGTGGTGAGAAGAGAGTATGGACTGGATGGTGGGGGTCCCTGATGACGGATGCTGCTTTCATTTGTCAAAGTCTTTTTAAAAAGAATCTACTGGCACATTTCCATCCATCAAACCATTCAGTCCATCGGCCTCGAGGGGGCTGAAACCACTGCCCACACTCAAACCCTATCCTCAAGAACAAGTGTATCCCTTTCCCTTGTCTTTATCCCTCTGCAGCTGTGGACACCCTCAAACTGTGGCTGGTAAAGTTTGAGACAAACACCTTCCTCTTGAAAACAGCATCTTCAACTTCAATACAATGATCTGAAGATAAAGTTGTCCATCATGGACTGGGGACAGAAACTAAAGGAAAGGTCAGGAGTTGGGCAGTGGCTGATATACTGACCATAGACCATAAAACATAGGAACAGAATTGGGCCATTCAGCCCCCTGAGTCTGCCCCACCATTCCATCATAGCTGATTTATTTAACCCTCTCAACCCCATTCTTCTGCCTTCTTCCTGTAATCTTTTACGTCCTGAATAATCAAGAGCCTATTAACATCCATTTTAAATATATCCAATGACTTAGCCTCCACAACTATCTGTGGCAATAAAAATTCCACAGATTCGCCACCATCTGGCTAACAAAATTCCTCCTCATCTCTGTTCTAAATAGACACCTTTCTATTCTAAGACTCTGGTCTTAGACTCCCCTACTATAGGAAACATCCTGTCCAAGACCACTCTGTCTAGGCTTTTTAAGAAGCTATTTCATCTTCCTCAGCAGAAACTTGCCCCAATCAGGGACAGGGATTCAAATGGAAAGTTAAATCACCTATAGTTAATAAAGGGAGGTCAAGGAAAATGTTCAATCTGTTAAGTTTCTACAGATGTACCACGGAGAACATTCTGACTGGTTGTGTCACCATCAGGTATGGAGAGGCCACTGCACAGGATTGGGAAAGCTGCTGAAAGTTGTAAACTCAGCCAGCTCTATCATGGGTACTGGCCTGCCAGCTTCGAGGACATCTTCAAAAGACAATAGATACCTCAAGAAGGCAGATTCTATCAGTAAGGACCGCCATCACCTAGGATATACTCTCTTCTCATTACTACCATCAGGGAGGGAGTGAGTCTGAAGACACACACTCAATGTTTCAGGAACAGCTTCTTCCCCTCCGCCATCAGATTTCTGAACAATGAACCCATGAACACTACCTCATTATTTTTGTTCTCTTTTTGAACTACTTAATTTATCTGCATATTTCTATTTCTTACTGTAATTTATATTTTGTATGTATTGCACGGTACTACTGCTATAAAACTTGACATATCGTGACATATATCAGATTCTGATTCTGAATCAAAAACTAAAGCATACAAAGTCCAAAAGCCAGTGGAAGACCAGAGGGATGGGGATTTTTCAGGAACTGAAGAATCTCTTGTGCTTAGGATTTGCTGTTCACTGCCAAGAGTCTCTGAGGTAGGCATCCCTGAAGATGTTTCAATCTTCTCTTTGACGGAAGACCAGTGAGACCCTTTCTCACTAATCTGTGATCTCTTCTGTTCTCTAAATGCTTCCCCTCCTCCCACCTTTATATTCTGGCTTCTTCCCCTCCTAATGAAGGGTTACGTCCCAAGACGTCAACAATTCATTTCCCATAGATGTTGCCTGAATTGCTGAGTTCCTCCAGCATTTGCATTTTGTTCAAACTATACCCCCTCCTATTAGCCATTTCTGCCCTGGGAAACGAGCAGGATGCCTGAAGGGAGCCAATGTAGATAGAAATAGGATGTCACAGCACAGTGGATCAAGATATTGTTCTGACCTTTCCTAACCCTTCCCTCCCATATGGTCCCCCCAATTTTCTATCATCCATCTGTCTATCTGAGATTTTCTTAGATGTCCCTAATGTATTTGCCTCTATTGCAAGTCCTGGCAGGGCGTTCAGAGATACCCTTCTGCACACCATTGTTGTAATACGTGGTTATTTGAGTTACTGTCGCCTTCCTGTCATCCTGAACCAGTCTAAACATTCTCCTCTGACCTCTTTCATTAACAAGGCTTTTTCACCCACAGAACTGTTGCTCACTGCTCCAGCAGGACGGTTTACGTCTGAACTGGAGGGGAAAAATATTCTTGCAGGTAGGTTTGCTAGAGAGGCTCCAGTGAATTTAAACTAGATACAAGGGGGGAGGGGAACCAGAGTGTAGGAACAGATGTAGGGGAGAAGGAAGAAAAAGGAGATAGTAAAGTTGTTTGCACCGTTAGTGATAAACAGAGTAAGAGGTGGAAAATTTCTTAGATGCATTTATTTTAATGCTAGGAGCATTGTAAGAAAGGTGCATGAGCTTACAGCTTGGATTGATACCTGGAAGTATGATGTGGTAGCTATTAGTGAAACATGGTTGCAGGAGGGGTGTGATTGGCAACTAAATATTCCTGGATTTCGTTGTTTCAGGTGTGATAGAATCGGAGGGACAAGAGGGGGAGGTGTTGCATTGCTTGTCAGAGAAAATATTACAGCGGTGCTCTGACAGGATAGATTAGAGGGCTTGTCCAGGGAGGCTATTTGGGTGGAATTGAAGAATGGGAAAGGTGAAGTAACACGTATAGGGGTGTATTATAGACCACCTAATGGGGAGCGAGAAGTGGAGGAGCAAATTTGTAAGGAGATAGCAGATATTTGCAGTAAGCACAAGGTTGTGATTGTGGGAGATTTTAATTTTCCACTCATAGACTGGGAAGCCCATACTGTAAAAGGGCTGGATGGTTTGGAGTTTGTAAAATGTGTGCAGGATAGTTTTTTGCAGCAATACTTAGAGGTACCAACTAGAGAAGGGACAGTGTTGGATCTCCTGTTAGGGAATGAGATAGGTCAGGTGATGGAGGTATGTGTTGGGGAACACTTCATGTCCAGTGATCACTATACCATTAGATTCAATATAATTATGGAGAATGATAGGTCTGGACCCAGGGTTGAGATTTTTGATTAGAGAAATGCTAATTTGAGGAGATGCAAAAGGATTTAGAAGGAGTGGATTAGGAAAAATTGTTTTATTAGAAGGATGTAATAGAGAAATGGAGGTCATTTAAAGGCGAAATTTTGAGGGTACAGGATCTTTATGTTCCTGTTAGGTTGAAAGGAAAGGTTAAAAGTTTGAGGGAGCCACGGTTTTCAAGGGATATTTGAAAGTTGGTTCGGAAAAAGAGAGATATCTACAATCAATATAGGCAGCATGGAGTAAATGAGGTGCTCGAGGAATATAAAGAATGTAAAAAGAATCTTAAGAAAGAAATTAGAAAAGCTAAAAGGAGATGTGAGGATGCTTTGCCAAGTAAGGTGAAAATAAGTCCAAAGGGTTTCTACAGTTACATTAATAGCAAAAGGATAGTGAGGGATAAAATTGGTCCCTTAGAGAATCAGAGTGGACAGCTATGTGTGGAACCAAAAGAGATGGGGGAGATTTTGAACAATTTCTTTTCTTCAGTATTCACTAAGGAGAAGGATATTGAATTGTGTAAGGCAAGGGAAACAGGTAGGGAAGTTATGGAAACTATGATGATTAAAGAAGAGGAAGTACTGGAGCTTTTTAGGAATAGAAAAGTGGATAAGTCTCCAGGTCCTGACAGGACATTCCCTAGGACTTTGAGGGAAGTTAGTGTAGAAATAGCGGGGGCTCTGACAGAAATATTTCAAATGTCATTAGAAATGGGGATGGTGCTGGAGGACTGGCGTATTGCTCATTTTGTTCCATTGTTTAAAAAGGGTTCTAAGAGTCAACCTAGCAATTATCGGCCTGTAAGTTTGACATCAGTGGTGGGTAAATTGATGGAAAGTATTCTTAGAGATGGTGTATATATAATTATTTGGATAGACATGGTCTGATTAGGAACAGTCAACATGGACTTGTGAGTGGAAGGTCATGTTTGACAAATCTTATTGAATTTTTTGAAGAGCTTACTAGGAAAGTTGACAAGGGTAAAGCGGTGGATGTTGTCTATATGAACTTCAGTAAGACCTTTGACAAAGTTCCACACGGAAGGTTAGTTAGGAAGCTTCAATCATTAGGTATTAGTATTGAAGTAGTAAAATGGATTCAGCAGTGGCTGGATGGGAGACGCCAGAATGTAGTGCTGGGTAACTGTTTCTCAGATTGGAGGCTGGTGTGCCTCAGGGATCTGTACTGGGTCCAATGTTGTTTGTCATATACATTAATGATCTGGATGATGGGGTGGTAAATTGGATTAGTAAGTATGCAGATGATACTAAGATAGGTGGCGTTGTGGATAAAGAAGTTGGTTTTCAAAGCTTGCAGAGAGATTTAGGCCAGTTAGAAGAGTGGGCTGAAAGATGGCAACTGGAGTTTAATGCTGATAAATGTGAGGTGCTACATTTTGGCAGGACTAATCAAAATAGGACATACATGGTAAATGATAGGGTATTGAAGAATGCAGGAGAACAGAGGGATCTAGGAATAATGGTGCATAGTTCCCTGAAGGTGGAATCTCATGTGGATAGGGTGGTGAAGAAAGCTTTTGGTATGCTGGCCTTTATTAATCAGAGCATTAAGTATAGGAGTTAGGATGTAATGCTAAAATTGTACAAGGCATTGGTGAAGCCAATTTTGGAGTATTGTGTACAGTTCTGATCACTGAATTATAGGAAAGATGTCAACAAAATAGAGAGAGTACAGAGGAGATTTACTAGAATGTTACCTGGGTTTCAGCACCTCAGTTACAGAGAAAAGTTGAACAAGTTGCGTATTTATTCTTTTGAGTGTAGAAGGTTGAGGGGGGACTTGATAGAATTAGTTAAAATTATGAGAGGGATAGATAGAGTTGATGTGGATAGGCTTTTTCCACTGAGAGTAGGGGAGATTCAAACAAGAGGACATGAGTTGAGAGTTGGGGGGCAAAAGTTTAGGGGTACTGTAACACGAGGGGGAACTTCTTTACTCAGAGAGTGGTAGTTGTGTGGAACGAGCTTCCAGTAGAAGTGGTAGAGGCAGGCTCGATGTTGTCGTTTAAAGTAAAATTGGACAGCTATATGGACAGGAAAGGAATGGAGGGTTATGGGCTAAGTGCAGGTCAGTGGGACTAGGTGAGAGTAAGCATTCAGCACGGACTAGAAGGGCCGAGATAGCCTGTTTCCGTGCTGTAATTGTTATATGTTTATAAGTACTAGGCCTCTCCCAGGGCTGTGCTTGCACCTGCAAGTTTCCTGCTTAATAAAATAATTTGAATCCAGGAATGCAGCAGGATGAGATGAAGTAATCCTTAAGCACACTTCGCCTTGGGGAAGGATGGGCGGGGAAGAGAAATAAGAACATCTGTACCCTTTCCCTGCCTTTGACTTACTGAACTATCAGTTCTGTTCTGGGCTCTAAGCTGCGATGCTCTTGAAACTTGCAGGCAGATCGCCCTGTCTCTGCTGCTACCGCAGAGGTTTTGGAAGGAGATATCTGATCTGAGTTTCACCAAATATCTACAGGCGTTCAAATGCCTCCTCTCACAGCCCAACACACACAAAATGCTGGAGGAACTCAGCAGGTCAGGCAGCATCTACGGAAGAAAATGAGGGGAGGGAGGTCCACCCCCTTCTTATTCTGGATTCTTCCCTTTTCCTTTCCAGTCCTGATGAAGGGTCTCAGTTCCCCAACTTCAACTGATAATTCCCCTCTGTAGATGCTGCCTGACCTGCTGAGCTCCTCCAACATTTTGTGTGCGTTACTACAAATTTCCACCATCTGCAGAATTTCTTGTGTCTCTGCTTACTGCCCACATACCTGAGCTTTTGTGAACCATTTGGTAAAAACATCTGAGCCACAGAAAGGACAAACATAAGACACAGATTGTTGGAACTGTTCTCACAGCAGAACTGTGTGGTTTAGCTGATGGGAACGTGCCAGCAGAAGTGTGCTATTTTGGCAGGGAGTTCACCCAGGGTTAGCAGCCAGGTGGAATACTGGTCCACTTGCTAAGAGTTTATTTGTTATAAGTTTATTGGACTTTGTAGTTCACGTTACGGTGTGTTCCTGGTTTCTGGTCGCTCCTTGTTTTGTTGCTATTTTGGGCAATTTTGATCAATGCGTCCTGCAGGTATTGATTGACAGCGCTCGATTGAACTGAACACAGCTAAACTGAATATGCCTGGACTCTTTTGATTTTATCTTTTATATTCTGTGTTTTACACTTTTTTTTGCTTTTTGTGCGATTGTTTTTTTTCTGCATGGGGGGGTGTGGGTTTGATGCTTTTCTTTGAACGGGTTCCATGGTTTTCTTTGTTTTGTGGCTGTCTGTGGTGAAGACGAATCTCAGGGTTGTATACTGCATATAAACTTTGATAATAAATTTACTTTAAATCTTTGCATTTGTGGTCTTTACACTCAGTGGCCACTTTATTAGGTACATCTGTACACCTACTTGTTAATGCATATATTTTATCTGCCAATCATTTGGCAGCAACTTAATGCATAAAAGCATGCAGACATGGTCAAGAGGTTCAGTTGTTGTTTGGACCAAACATTAGAATGGGGAAGAAATGTGATCTAAGGGACTCTGACTGTAGAATGATTGTTGGTGCCAGACAGGGTAGTTTGAGTATCTCAGACTGCTGATTTTCTGGTGTGTTCATGCACAACAGTCTCTAGAGTTTACAGAGAATGGTGCAAAAAACATCCTGTAGCTCCTGCACTTGAGTTCAGGCAACGTCCTTAGAAATCTTCTTTTCACTCTTTCCAGCTTATAGGCACCTCTCTTTCTCAGGACTGATGAACAGCTGTCAACATTAACTCTGTTTCTCCTTCCACAGATGCTGCCTGACCTGCTGTATTTTTTTGATGGAGAGTCTCAGCCCATAATTTCAACTGCTTATTCATTTCCACAGATGCTGCCTGACCTGTTGTGTATTTTCTTGATGAAGGGTCTCAGCCTGAAACATCAACTGTTTATTAATTTCCATAGATGTTGCCCGATCTGTTGAATTCCTCCAGCATTGTGTGTGTGTGTGTGTGTGTGTGTGTGTGTGTATGTTGCGTTGCTCAGGACTTCCAGCATCTGCAGAATCTCTTATGTCCAAAATGTTATGTTTTTCAGATTTCTGTCATTTTCATTTCCATAGCTTGACAGTTTTTAAATCACTACCTTAGGAAATAAACCAGTTTTCTTTACACACGTGATGTACACTTTGTGGCCAAGTTATTAGATACCTACTGTACCTCAAAGTGGCCACTGAGTGTATGTTCATGGTCTTCTGCTGCTATAGTCTGTCCACGTCAAAGTTTGATGTGTTCAGAGATGCTTTTCTTTACACCACTGTTGTAATGTCTGGTTATTTGAGTTAGAGAGTCATTGTCACAGAAAAGTATGAACAGAAACGGAACTTTCAGCCCATCTAGTCCGTGCCAAATCCTTTAAACTGCCACCTTTACTGTTGCTTTTCTGTCAGCCTGAACAAGTCTGGCCATTCTTCTCTGACTTATCTTATTAACAAGGCATTTTTGCCCACAGATCTGACACTCACATGATGATTTTTGTTTTTCGCACCATTCTCTATAAACTCTAGGGACTGGTGTGCATGAAAATCCCAGGAGATCAGCGATTTCTGAGAGACTCAAACCATCCAGTCTGGCACCAACAATCATTCTACAGTCAAAGTCACTCAGATTACATTTCTTCCCCATTCTGATGTTTGGTCTGAACAACAACAGAACCTCTTGACCATGTCTGCATGCTTTGATCTGCTGAGAGCCAGATTAGACATTCAACTCTGGAGATCAAGAATGCTACAAGGGGTGCAGGTATGAACTCTGGAAAGATATCTCACGGGAAACATGGAGGTTCCATACTAGGCTGGAATCAACGTGGGATGCTCGACAGCTGTGACAGGATTTGAATGCCATAACCACCTACAAAGTTAAATCTTGAGACATAGGAGACAGCAGAGCTTTGCTTCCAGGTGAGTTCGATGCCTTCTTGCTCGTTTTGATCACCAGAACAGGAAGGAACCATCGCACATCCCGATGTCTCCTGATGATCTTTAGGTCTCAGTATCTGAAGGTGACATGCAGGCTACCTTCAAGAGAGTGAATCCAAGGAAAGCATCCAGTCTGGACGGAGTACCTGGCCAAGTACTGAAGACCCGTGCTGACCAAATGTCTGGTGTATTCATGGATATCTTGAACCTCTCACTCCGGCAGTGTGTGGTGCCCAAGAAAAGCATGGTAACCTGTCTAAATGACCATCACCCAGAGGCACTTGCATCCACAGTGATGAAATGTTTAAGAGAGGCTGGTGTTGAAGCATATCAGCTCCTGTCTGACTGGCAACTTGAATCTTTTCCAATTCGCCTGCTGAAAGATCAGCTCTACAACAGATGCTAGCTCATAGGCTCTTCACACAACCCTGGCACATCTGGATGGAAAAGATGCATACGTCGGGATGCTCTTTATCAATTACAACTCAGCATCCAACACCATCAATCCTTTAAATCTAACCAGTAAGATGAAGTCGTGGGTTTCAATATTTCCTTGTGCAATTGGATCCTGGATTTCCGCACTTGTAGACCCCAGTCAGTCCAGGTCAGCAAAAACATCTCCTCCACAGTCTCCATCAGTACAGGACTGGCACAGGGATGTGTCCTTAGCCCCCTGCTCTACTCACTTTACACCTGTGACTGTGTGGCTCAGTACAGCTCCAACACCGTATACAAGTTTGCTGATGACACCACTGTTATGGGCTGTATCAAACGTGGTGATGAATCAGCATACAGGAGGGTGATTGAAAATTGGGCTGAGTGCTGTAATAACAACCTCTCACTCAATGTCAACAAGACTAAGGAACTGATTGTAGACTTTACTAGGGGGAAACCAGAGGTCCATGAGCCAGTAAACATCAGAGGTGGAGAGGGTCAGTAACTTTAAATTCCTGGGTGTCACTACCTGAGGATCTGTCCTGGACCCATCATATAAATATAATTGTGAAGAAAGCACGACAGTGCCTCTACTTCCTCAGTAGTCCGTGGAGACTCGCTGTGTTATCAAAAACCTTGGTAAACTTCTCTAGACATGCTGACTGGCTGCATTATGACTGGTATGGGAACACCAATGCCTTTGAGCAGAAAATCTTACAAAAAGTAATGGATTCGGCCCAATCCATCACAGGTAAAACTCTCCAAACTAGCTACATGAAACATTGCTGTAGGAAAGCAGCATCCATCATCAAAGATCCTCACCACCCAGTCCATGCTCTTTTCTCACTGCTGCCATCAGGTAGAAGGTACAAGAGCCTCAGGACTCACACCACCAGGTTCAAGAACAGTTACTACACCTCAACCATCAGGCTCTTGAACAAAAGGGGATAACTACACTCATTTAAGGTCTCTTTTATCTTATTTCATGCTCATTATTTATTGCTATTTATTTATATCTGTATTTGCATGGTTTATTAACAGTTTACAGATCCTGTTTACAGTTACTGTTCTATAGATTTGCTAAATATGCCAAAAGAACAAGAATCTCAGGGTTGTATGTGGTAACATATATGTACTCGGATAATAAATTTGATTTTGATTCATTGAGTTGCTGCCACATGATTGGCTGATTGGATATTTGCAATAATAAGCAGGTGTATATGTAATAAAGTGGCCACTCAGTGTAGGTTATTCCATTTGTGTTTAGATACTGACCTCGTCTATACCTTGGCCTGTGGCTTGATTATACAACCCGTAATGGGTCTCCTCCTTCTTGCCAAACACATTCCAGCCTGTTCTATAAAATCCTTTGCTCTCTAGTTGGTGTTTTGCAGTAAGTTACTCTTTCTCAGCTTTGTTAAAGTTTTTAGACCACTTGGGAGGAGATTTGCCAGGATGCTGCTTGGCTTGGAGAGCATGTCTTATGAGGATACATTGAGTGAGCTGGGGCTTTTCTCTTTGCAGTGAATGAGGAAGAGAGGTGACGATAGAGGTGTACAAAATGATAAGAGGCATAGATAGAGTGGACAGCCAGAGACTTTTTCCCAGGGTAGAAATGGCTAATACGAGGGGATATAATTTTAAAGTGATTGGAGGAAAGTATAGGGGGGTTGTCAATGGTAGTTTTTTCTACACAGAGTGGCGGGTGTGTAGGACGTCCTGTCAGGGATGATGGTAGAGGCAGATACATTAGGGGGCATTTAGATAGGCGCATGGATGATGGAAAAATGGAGGACTATATGTGAGGGAAGAATCATTTAAAAGATCAGCACAACATCGTGGGCTAAAGAACCTGTAATGCGCTGTAACGTTCTGTTACTTTTCCTCGGTGCTCCAGTTTCCTTCCATATTTCAGACGTGCCAAGATGTTAGTAAATTGTGGGCATACTATTTTGGCACCAGAAACATGGTGACACATTTGCACTGTGCCCCTGGCACATCCTTGGCGCAATTGACATATTTCACTGTATAGATGTGTGTGGCGCATGGCCAAGTGGTTAGGGAGTTGGGCTCACGATCTGAAGGTCGTGGGTTCGAGTCTCGACCAAAGCAGCGTGTTGTGTCTTTGAGCAAGGCATTTAACCACACACTGCTCCAGTTCACCCAGCTGAAAATGGCTACCGGCAAATGCTGGGGGTTAACCTTGTGAGAGACTGGCGTCCTATCCGGGATGTGGGGGGGGGGGGGGGCGGGGGGCAGGGGGCGGGGGGAGTCTCGTACTCTCAGTCGCTTCACGCCACAGAAACCGGCATAAGCACCGGCCTGCTGGGCCACAAGGCTCGGGACAGACTTTAACTTTTTAAACTGTATAGATGTACGGTGGAGAGTATATTGACTGGCTGCATCACGGCCTGGTATGGAAGCACCAATGGCCTTGAATGGAAGATCCTACAAAAATTAGTGGACTCGGCCCATGGGTAAAGCCTTCCTCACTATTGAGCACATCCACGCGGTATGCTGTCACAGGAAAGCAGCATCCACCATCTGGACACCCACCACCCAGGCATGCTCTCTTCTTGTTATTGCCATCAGGAAGGGGGTACAGGAGCCTCACCACCAGGTTCAGGAACAGTCATTACCCCTCAACCATCAGGATCCTGAACCAAAGGGGACACTTCACACAACTCCACCTACCCCATCATTGAAATGTTCTTGCAACCTATGGACTCAATTTCAAGGACTCTTCATCTTGTCTTTGATATTTAATGCTTATTTATTCATTATTGTTGTTTCTTCTTTTTGTATTTGCACAGTTTGTTGTCTTCTGCTCTCTGTTTGAATGTCCAAGTTGGGCAGTCTTTCACTGATTCTGGTATGGTTATTATTCTATAGTCCTACTGAGTATGCCCGCAAGAAAATGAATTGCTCAAATGAATTTCACTTGGTGACATACATGCACTTTGAACTTTGAATCCCTTTCTCTGAGAATAACACTGTCTGCCTTCATCCAATCTTTGCAAGTCATGATATTATACACCTCTACAACATCACCCCTCGGTCTCTGGCACTCCAGTGAAGAAAGTGCAAACATGCTCAACCTCTCCCTTTACTCAGGCCCGAGTCTTGGAACTATTGTCGTAAATCTTCTTTGTACTTTCGAGCTTAATGATGTCCTTCCTCCGATAAGGTAGCAAAAACTGTGCTCAATCCTCAACCCCAGGATATTAGAATCAGGTTTAATATCACCGGCGTATGTCGTGAAATTTGTTGTTTTGAGACAGCCTATGTTGCAATACATAATAACAAAAAAAACTATACATTACAATAAGTATACATAAACGATTAAATAAGTCGTGCAAAAATAGAGCAAAAAAAAAATTAGTGAGATAGTGTTCATAGGTTCATTGTCCATTGAGAAATCTGATGGCGGAAGGGAAAAAGCTGTTCCTGAATCACTGGGTGCGTCTTTATGCTCCTATACCTCCTCCCTGATTGCAGAAATAAGTCCTGGGTGATGGGGTTCCCTAATGATGGATGCTGCCTTTTTGAGGCATCGCCTTTTGAAGGCATCCTCAATGCTGGGGAGGCCAGTGCCCATGATGGAGCTGGCTGAGTTTACATCTTTCTGCAGCTTCCTGAAGTCCACTCCAGTGATGGCCCCCACAGCCGTTCTTGAGAATTCCATTTGCCAAACCCTTTAGGATATGGCAAAAATGCTTGGTCTCACAGACAGTTCAAAATCTGTCTGGTCTGTCTCTGTCTGTGAAGTGCAAATTTTTTTTCATATGGAATAGCAAACCGCAATATTGATTGCTTAAAATAGGTATGTCCCAATTTTTGTGGCTTCTACATTCAGCAGCCAATAAAGCCTAAAGTCCAACTCCTTTCACAATCTACTTTGCCTGATACTTATCTGAGTATTGAGGTATAAAAGGGGAGGTTTAAGGTCAGTCCATCAAAAATAGCCGGAGAGTATTTAGCAGTAATGGCTCACCCCGACATCTAAACACCAGATGGAAATAATCAAAGTTCTCCATAGTTACATTGCAATCACAGCCTGACCACTGTGGCTTGTGGCTATTGATTTCTACAGGTGTACAATGGAGAGTGTTTTAACTGGTTGCGTCATTGTCTGGTGCGGAGGCTCCAACGTACAGGATCAGTAAAAGCTGCAGAAAGTTGTTACTCAGCCATCTCCATCACGGGCACTGGCCTCCCCGGCACAGAGGACAGCTTCAAAAGGTGATGCCTCAAAAAGGTGACATCCATCACTGAAGACCCCCATCACCCAGGACATGTACTCTTCTCATTACCACCATCAAGGAGGTGGTACAGGAGTCTGAAGGCACAAACTCAACGATTAAGGAACAGCTTCTTCCCCTGCACCATCAGATTACTGAAAGGACAATGAATCCATGAACACTACCTCACTTCTTTTGTTTTATTTTTGTACTAAATTTTTATATTCATTTCTTACTGTATTTTATAGTACGTTTTATGTATTTGCTCTGTGCTGCTATCACAGAACGATAAATTTCGTGACATACATCAGTGATAATAACCCTTGCTTCTGACACTGCTGTGAGTAAGTTTTTCATTGCACCTGTGCACACATGGACTTGTGCAGATGACATTAAGCTCGACTTTGACGTTGACTTTGAGGTTAAGTGACCACAGAGCATCTGGGTTATTGTTAGAATGGGGCCACCCTATCCCTTCCCCCCCCTCAGAAAACATCCACATCATCCATCAATTTCATTCAAGAGACTAAAATGATTGGTGGTGATATCAGCTGGCCTTTATATCTTGAGGCATATGTACATCAGACCTGCCTCGTGATCTTTAGACCAATGATGACTCAACTTGTTGGGTATGTAAGACAGAACTCCAGGTACACGTCAGTTTTCAGGGATGGGAAATGTTTAGAGGGTGTGCCCAAGATCCCAAAATGTCAGCCAAGTCATGTAGAACAGCTTGCTTCAGGCCACTTTTCAATGAGTATCCCTGGAAATAAAATCCATCAGGCCATAAGATATAGGAACAAAATTAGGCTATAGGCCCAATTGGTCTGCTCTGCCATTTGATCATGGCTGATTTTTCAGCCCCATTTTCCCAATGAACTCCATCATGGATGGTCCAAAGCCCGGCTGTGAAAGGAGGAGGTTTGGGCACAGGGCTAACAACCTCTTCCCATAAAAACCCAGAGCTACAGAAACACCAACAGAAGCTCCAAAGACCTCATCCCTGGGAGAGAAAGGATACACCAAGCTGATGGAGACAACATGAAAGACTGGCCCAGGACAGAGGGCTCTGGTGAGCCGCCTGTGCCCGCAGTAGGGGTGATGGGCTTAAGAAGAAGAAAACTTTTCCCCGGAATCCTTAACTTCCTTGCAATCAAGAACTGGTCAATTTCTGCATAAACTACGCCCAAAGACTTGGTCTCCACAGCCATCTGTGGCAATGAATTCCACAGATTTATCACCGCTAGCTGAAGAGCTATCTCCTCAGCTCAGTTCTAAAGGGGAGCTCCTTCATTCTGAGGCTGAGCCCTCAGATCCTAGACTCTCCTACGAATGGAAACCTTCCTGTGTGCCCAGAGAATGTTAAATCTTTGTGGGTGGAGGTAAGAAACTGCAAGGGTGAAAAAACCATTTTGGGAATCATATATATAGGCCTCCAAATAGTGGCCAAGATGTGAGGTTGAGATTGCAAAGGGAGCTGGAAAAGATATGTAATAAGGGTAATGGGGGACTTCAATATGCAAGGGGATTGGGAAAATCAGGTCGGTGTCAGATCATAAGAGGGGAGATCTGTTGAATGCATATGAGATGACTTTTTAAGAACAGCTTGTGCTTGAACCTACAAGGGGAAAGGCTATCTTGTATTGGGTGTTGTGTGATAACCCTGATCTTATTAGGGAGCTTAATGTAAAGGAACCCTCAAGAGGCAGTGATCATAATATGATTGAATTCATACTGTAATTTGAGAGGGAGAAGCACAAGTCAAATCTATCAGTATCACAATGGAATAAAGGGAATTACAAAGGCATGAGAGAGGAGCTTGCCCAAGTGGATTGGAGGAGGATACTGGTGGAGTGCTGGCAGAGCAGAGATGGCTGAAGTTTCTGGGAACAGCTTACAAGGTTGTTGTTGTTCGTCCATCGTTGACGTCGATGAGGACCTCGACACCATAATGATGGTGTCGAGACTAGCGCGTGATTTGGATTTAAGTGAGGGAGAGTTGCGCAGCGTCAGCCTTCCTCTCTCTTCCCAATTCCCATCTGGGTCCAGTGGCAAGACAGAGTCTAGATGGCTGGAGATGGGACTAGGCACAGTGGATGACCAGGACGTCTTCTGTGTCTTGTCCTGCTCTACACATTCCACGACGCTTGCAGAGACCGCCTTCTTGACCGTTGGACCTTCCATAGGTCTCGTCCGCTCAATCCGCCGGAGTCTGTCTTGACATGCTGGGATAGACAACTCCCTATCTCACCGAGGGTTTGAGACCCGTCGGCTACCCTCACCTGGTTTAGCCGGCTTGTTGAAGCCGTTGCCCGGGGTGTGGCCGCTGTCACATGCAAACAGCTACGAGGAGCCACAGGTGAGAGCTGAGTGCCAGGTGGGGACCAAAGGTGGACTAACCGCCCTGAAAAGGACGCGACATGTTCCCCCACCAGAGGTGCTACCCCTCCCTGACACCCCATATACAAGGTGCAGGATAGATATGTCCCACAGAAGTAGTTCTCTAATGGCAGGTGTAGGCAACTGTGGTTGACAAAGCAGTTTAAGGACTACATAAAAGGTAAGGAAAGAGGATATAAGGTAGCAAAAGTGAGTGGGAAGCTTTTAATATCCAACAAGAGGCAACTAAAAAGCAAAAGGGGAAAGGATGAAATACAAGGGCAAACTAGCCAATAATATAAAGCAGGATACGAAAAATTTTTTCAGTTATATGATTAAAAGGGAGGTGAGAATTGATATTGGACCACTGAAAAATGATGCTGGTGAGGTAGTAATGAGGGACAAAGAAATGGCAGATGAGCTTAATGGGTACTTTGCATCATTCTTCACTCTGAAAGACATTAGCAGTGTGCCAAAGGTCAATGAGTGTCAGGGAGCAGGACTGAGTGCTATTGCTATTACAAAGGAAAAAGTGCGAGGCAAATTCAAAGGTCTTAAGGTGGATAAGTCACCTGGACCAGATGGACTACATCCCAAGGTCCTGAGAGGGGTTACTTAAGAGATAACGGATGCATTGGTCATGATCTTTCAAGAATCACTTGATTCTGGAACGGTCCCAGAGGACTCAAAAATTGCAAATGTCACTCCACTCTTTAAGAAGGGAGGAAGACAAAAGAAAGGAAATTACAGGCCAGTTAGTCTAAGCTCAGTGGTTGGGAAAGTGTTGGAGACAATTATTAAGGATGAGGTTTCAAGGTACTTGGACTAATGATAAAATAAGTCAAAGTCAGCATGGCTTCTATAAAGGGAAATCTTGCCTGACAAATCTGTTGGAGTTCTTTGAGGAAGTACCAGCAGTATGGACAATGGAGGGGCAGTGGATGTCATTTACTTGGATCTTCAAAAGGCATTTGATAAGGAAAAATACTGGCATGGATAGAAGAATAGCTGACAGACAGAAGGCAGCGAGTGGGAATAAAGGTGGCTCTTTCTGGTTGGCTGCCAGTGACTAGTGGTGTTCCTCAGGGGTCAGTATTGGGACTGCTACTTTTCACATTGTTAGTCAATGGTTTAGATAATGGAACTGATGGCTTTGTGGCAAAGTTTGTGGATGATTCGAAGATAGGTGGAGGGGTAGGTAGTGCTGAGGAAGCAATATGATTGCAGCAGGACTTAGACAAATTGGAAGAATGGGCAAAAAAGTGGCAGATGGGATACAGTGTTGGGAAATGTATGATAATGCATTTTGGTTAAAGGAACAATAGTGCAGACTATCATCTAAATGGGGAGAAGTTTCAAACATCAGTGGTGCAGAGGGACTTGGGAATCCTCATGCAAGACTCCTAGAAGGTTAATTGACAGGTTGAGTGCAGTAAAGAAGGCAAATGCAATATTGGCATTTATTTCAAGGGGATTCGAATATAAAAACAAGGAGATAATGCTGAGGCTTTATAAGACGCTAGTCAAGTTGCACTTGGAGTGTTATCAACTGTATTGAGCCCCATATCTCAGAAAGGATGTGTTGTGATTGGAGAGGGTTCAGAGGAGGTTCACAAGGATGATTCCGGGAACAAAGGGGTGAGGAGCGTTTGGCAGCTTTGGGCCTGTATTCACTAGAATTTAGAAAAATGTGTGGCGGTCTTATTGAAGCCTACTGAATGTTGAAAGGACTAGATAGGGTGGATGTGGAGAGGATGTTTCCTATGTTGGGGGTATCCTGAACCAGAGGGCACAGCCTCAGAATTGTGGGGTGACCTTTTAGAACAGAGGTAAGGAGGAATTCTTTCAGCCAGAGAGTAGTGAATCTGTGGAATGCTCTGCAACAGACTGCGGTGGAGGCCAAGTCCATGGGTATATTTAAAGAGGAAGTTGATCGTTTCCTGATTGGTCAGGTCATAAAGAATATGGCAAGAAGGCAGAGTGTAATGAGTTTCAGAGTGTGAACAGGTTCTGAATGTGACTTTGTGTGTGAGTTTGAGTATGTAAGTGTGAGTTTCAGCATGTGAGTGTGAGTTTCAATGTCTGAGTGTGAATTTCAGTGTGAGAGTGTTGTGAGTTTCAGTGTGTGAACAGGTTCTGGATGTGACTGTGAGATTGAGTGTGCAAGTGTGAGTTTCCACATCTGAGTGTGAATTTCAGTGTGAGAGTGTAAGTTTCAGGATGTGAGTTTCAGTATGTGAACCGATTCTGAATGTGACTCTGAGTGTGTGAGTTTGAGTGTGCAAATGTGAGTTTCAATGTGTGAACAGGTTCTGAATGGGACTGTTGTGTGAGTGAACAGGTGAATAGATTCAGTGTGAGAGTGAGTCTTGCTCACATCTGAAGGGAAACTGGGTGGGTTTCTCCCCGAGAACCCACCTGAAACCTTGGCAATGCAGGTTCTGCTGACTGTAACTGAGTGAGACTGGGTGAACCTTGTGTCCCGGATGCTCTTGTTCAGTCTGGAATGCAGCACTGGAGATCTGCCTGCTCATATTTTAAAGGTGCTGTCTTGAGCAACACTCACACATTCCTGCTGGGCAAATTGCAGATTTTAGATTCCAGATTTATTTATCACATCCATGTCGAAATGTACAGTGAAATGTGTAACTAGTATTGGCAACCAACACACACAAGAATGCACTGGGGGCAGCCTGCAAGCCCCACCACATATTCCAGTGCCAACACAGCATACTCTGAACGCTCAGCAGAACACCACAAGCAACATTACAGAACAACGCAGGGCAACAACAGCAAAACAAGGTCCTTTCCCACCCCTCACACGGAGACAGGCAATGATCCCCAAGACCACTTTCAGCCCTCTGACCCCAAGGCCAGGACTCCTAGACTCACAGTTCCTTGCCCAGATTTCTTCAGCATCACCTCATAAACCACCATCAATGAGGAGATGGACAGGAAGCTCTGGTGAACAGGAAGTGCTGCCATTGGAGAGGGTCTGGAGGAGGCTCAGGAGAGTGATCCCAGGGTATGAAAGGGTTAACATATGAGGAGAGTTTGATGGGTCGGGGCCTGTACTCGCTGGAGTTTAGAAGAATGAGGGGGGGATCTCATTGAAACCTACCAAATATTGAAAGGCCTCAATACAATACTGTTTCTTATAGTGGGAGAGTCTGGGACCAGAATACAAGGATGCCCCTTTAAAACAGAGATGAGGAGTAATTTAAAAACCCAAACACGAGAAAATCTGCAGATGCTGAAAAGTCAAGCAACACACACACAAAATGCTGGTGAAACGCAGCAGGCCGGGCAGCATCTATAGGAAGAAGTACTATAGGAAAATGAGTCCTGACGAAGGATCTCGGCCCGAAACGTCGACTGTACTTCTTCCTATAGATGCTGCCTGGCCTGCTGCGTGCCACCAGCATTTTGTGTGTGTTGCCCGAAGAGTAATTTCCTTAGCTGGAGGCTGGTGAATCCGTGGAATTCATTGCCACAGATGTCTGTGGAGGCCACATCATTGGGTACACTTAAAGTGGAGGTTGATAGTTTCTTGATTAGTCAGGGTATCAAATGTTATGGGGAGAAAGCAGGAGAATTGGATTAAGACAGACAATAAATCAGCCATAATGGAAGAACAGATGCAATGGGCTGAATGGCCTAATTCTGCACAGCTCTTATGGGATAATGGTCTAACAGAATACCCTGCGGGTGCCCCTCCAGGTCACACACTATTTCACATGGAAGCATGATGTCTATCCTTGCTGAGTTCAAGTGCTGGAATCCCCTTTCCCAACAGCATTTCACTAGAAGGACTGCCATGGCTCAGCACTATTTTTGCAAAAGCAATTAGAGATGGGGAGATAAATTCTAGCCTTTCCAACACTCACATCCTACAGAATAATAACAAAGTAGAAAATATATTTTATTCTTCCCATGTCAACACACACAAAATACTGGAGGAGCTCAGCAGGTCAGACAGCATCTATGGCAATAAAATAAACAGTCAAACAGTCAACGATTCAGGCTGAGACCCTTCTTCAGGACTGGAAAAGGAAGGGGACAGAAGTCAGAATAAAAAGGTGGGGGGAGAGGAAGGAGAACAAGCTAGAAAGTGAAAGGTGAACCCAAGTAGTTGGGGGAAAGAGAGGATGAAAAGGATGAAGTAGGAAGCTGGGAGGTGATAGTCCTGTTTGGCCCTGCTCACCTGACCTGGAACATCCAGCAGTCAAATGTCATCCAGTTTTCTACCATCACCCTGGTTGCGGTGGACGTTCTACCTCAGGCCAGCATCAGGCTGACGCTGGAGGAGCTGAGCAATGTCATCAGCAGGTACGAAACAACTCCTGCCTAAGCAAGGACCTGGACCCCTCTGCAATTTACCTGTCACCACAATGGGTCTGCAGTGGATGCGGTCACACTGGCTGTCCACTCAGCTTGGTTCACCTGGACAATAGTAATACCTATATCAGGCTACCAGCAAGAGAAAATCTGCAGATGCTGGAAATCCAAGAAATGCACACAAAATGCTAGAGGAACTCAGCAGGCCAGGAAGCATCTATGGAAAAAAGTACAGTTGACGTTTCGGCAGAACTGGAGAAAAAAAGCTGATTGTGTGGCTAGGCACAGCTCAAATGCGATCCATAAATTTGCCAACAATACAACTATTGCTAACAGAATTTCACATGGTGATGAGAAAGTGTAGAGGAACGAGATAGATCAGCTGGTTGAGTGATGTCACAGCCACAGCCTTGCGTTCAATGCCGGTAAGACCAAGGAGTTGATTGAGGACTTCAGGAAGGGGAAGTCGAGGAAAACCTCACCAGTCTTCATCGAGAGATCAGAAGTGGAAAGTGTGAGCTGTCCCAACATCTGAGGATCTATCCTGGGCCCAACACGTTGATACAATCACAAAGAAGGCACGACAGCAGCTATATTTCATTAGGAGTTTGAGGAAACCTGGTATGTCACCAAAGCCACTTGCGAATTTCTACAGATGCACCACGGAGAGCATCCTAACTGGCTGCATCACCGTCTGATATGGAGGGGCCACTGCACAAAATTGAAATAAGCTGCAGAAAGTTGTAAATGCATCAGCTCCATCATGGGCACTGGCCTCCCCAGCATCAAGGACATCTTCAAAAGGCGATGCCTCAGAAAGGTGGCATCCAGCATCAAGGTCGCCCATTACCCAGGACATGCCCTCTTCTCATTGCTATTCTCAAGGGGGAACCTGAAGACACATACTCAATGTTTCAGGAACAGCTTCTCTCCTCCACCATCTGATTTCTGAATGGACACTGAACCCACGAACACGGCCTCACTATTTTGCTCCCTTTTTGCACTACTTAATTAATTTATATATTTCTTACTGTAATTAATACTTTTCTTTTATTATGCTGCAAAACAACGATTTTCATGATATATGCCTGTGATATTAAACCTGACTCTGATTTAGATAGGTGGAAAAGGTAAAGGGCTGGAGAAGAAGGAATCTGATAGAAGAGGTGAGTGGACCTTAGGAGAAAGGGAAGGAGGAGGGGCACGAGGGGGGAGGTGATAGGCAGGTGAGGGGAAGAGGTGAGAAGCCAGAGTGAGAAATAGAAGGGGAAAAGGGGAGGGGAAAAAATACCTTTAAGCTGAAGAAATCAATATTCATGCCATCAGGTTGGAAGCTGCCCGGACAGAATATGTGGAGTTTCTCCTCCAAAGTCAGAGTGATCGCATTGCGCCGGAAGAGGAGGCCACGGACTGACATGTTGGGATAACAATTTAAAAGGCTGGCCACCGGGAAATTCAAACCTCCGTATGTTTACTGCTCCTCGGTGAAACACGTGGCAGTAATCCACATTGCAATCCATCTGTTGTTTCTTAATTATTCAGATTAACTAGTGTAAATCCACCTAAAAGCAATCTGTTTTCAACGTTATGTTCAGGAGAAGCTTTGTGTCATGAAGCAATTTTATGCTATGCCACTAATAACAGTCAAAGCTATATAGGTCCCTGTGAAACGCCATTTCTAAAGAGTGAGGAATTTTCATTTTTCATCGCAACGAATGCAATCTCTCTGGCAATAATCAGTCTGTGGAAATAACCAGCAACTGATTTTATCGCTCACATGCAGTATGTCCGCAGTTTGCATGCAAATTCCACTCCAAACCTACAAAAATATGGAGCAGCCTGGTGGTGAAACGGTTAACACAATGCTTTACGGTGCTAGCTGTAGAATCAGGGTTCAATTCCCACTGTCTGTAAGGAGTTTGGACAGGAATGGCTAGTAGGAGGGGACATCAGTTTAAGGTGATTGGGGAAAAGTGTAGGGGGTAGAATTTTTTTTACAGAGAGGGGTGGGTGCTGGGATCACACTGCCAGGGGTGGCAGCAGAGGCAGATACATCAGGGACTAGATAGGGTGGATGTGGAGAAGATGTTTCCTATGGTGAGGGTATCCAGAACTAGAAGGCACAGCTTCAAAATTGAGGGGCAACCTTTTAGAACAGAGGTAAGGAGGAATTTTTTTAGCCAGAGAGTGGTGAATCTGTGGAATGCTCTGCCACAGACTGCGGTGGAGGCCAAGTCCGTGGGTATATCTGGGATCAGCCATGATGGAATGGTGGAGCAGGCTCGATGGCCTGAATGGTCTAATTCTGCTCCAATGTCTTATGGAGATTTAAGAGAGTCTTAGATAATTACATGGATGATAGAAAAATGGAGGGCTATGTAGGAGGGAAGGATTAGATTGATCTTAGAGTAGGTTAAAAGGTCAGCACAACATTGTGGGTCGAAGGGCTGGGACTGTGCTGTAATGTTCTATGTTCTATGGTATGCATTGTTCAGAGGAACATTAGATGAGGCCGGATGTGGCAGTAATCATTAACAATCTACTAACACTAAACAGGATCAAAAATTTTAATATAATGTAAAGTCTTATGTCCTGAAGTAAATCATTATGTAACATTGTCAGCAATAAAGAAATTCTATAACCATCTCTTGCAGAGTTAAGTGTGCATAACTTTAACACACACAAGATTCCTCCCACACACATCAATTATCAAAACTACAATAATCCTTCATTTTCAGTATGAACCAGTGAAAACCATGTATTTCAAGGCAGCTTTACCTCTTGTTCCATACTCCACAACTTCAGATTCCCTAGCTGAGAGACAGAACCTCTACATGATAAAACGTGCTGTCACAGATGTCAAATAGAGATTTTCCTTCTCTTGGAGCAGCCCCCCCCCCCCATGCGGGATGCACATTAGGACTGTACAGTTGTCACATTTGATCATTGGCAGCAATCTGCGAGTCTGTCAAGGGGGAACACTTTGCTGAGCACCTTCACTCCATCTGTCACAAAAGGTGGGATTTCCAGTGGCCACCTATTTCACTCCAGCTTCCCATTCCCCTCCTAACACATCAGTCCATGGCCTTCCTCCACTGTCACAATGAGGCCACACTCAGGATGGAGGAACCAAACCTCGTATTCCATTTGGGTAGCCTCCAACCTGACAGCATTAATATCGATTAATTCCAACTTCTGGCGATTTGTCCCCCTCTCCTTCTCATTTCCTCATTCTGGTTCCCCTCTCATCCATTCTCTTCACTCTTCCCTCTGGTTGCCCTTTTCCCTCCCTTTCGCCCATGGTCCACTCTCCTCTCCTATCAAATTCCCTTTTCTTCAGACCTTTTCCTCTTCCACCTATCATCTCCGAGCTTCTTGCTTCATGTTCCCCCCACTTCCCCAACCTACCCACCTGGCTTCACTTGTCACCTGCCAGCATGTCCTACATCTCCTCCCTGCACTTTCATATTCCTGTTTCTTCCCCCTTCCTTTCCCGTTCCGATGAAGGGTCTCAGTGCAAAATGCCAACGGTTTATTCCCTTTCATAGATGGGGCCTAGGAGTTAGGGGCCAGATTAGGGCTTAGGGACAGGGATGTGGGGAGTTAGAGGTCAGGCCAGAGTCTAGGCCTCAACTCTATGTTCTGAGTTTGAGAGCAGCAATAGCATATTGATTATCATGGTGCCATTATGGCCTACGGGTCAGAGTTCAGAGTTCAATCCTGGTGTCGTCTGTGAGGAGTTGTACGTCCTTCCCGTGGAATGCATGGATTTTCTCTGGTCTCCTCAGTCCACAGACGTGCCAGGTAGTAGGTTAATTGGTCATTGTAAAGTGGTCCTGTGATTCGGCTTGGGTTAAATCAGGAGTTGCTGGGCGGTGTGGCTCGAAGGGACGAAAGGTCCTATTCCACATTGTATCTTAGTAAAATATAGATTTAGGTTATACAAAATTTTTTAAAAGTGACTCAGTGAAGGACACATTGAGCTGGCAAGCACTATGACCAAAGACCAGTGAGTAGCAGCCCCAGTGGGATCAGCGAGATCGGAGGTAGTGATCCCCTGGGTATGCAATTCCAGCAAACCTAGAGTTTGAAGCCTGATGTTCAGTGTCCCGTTTTTCGTGATTTCTGGGGTCGATACCGAAGATTGAGGCCTGAAGGTCAATCCAGAACTTCCACTCAAGTCTGATGACCAAGACTCCAGGACTGAGTCCATTTGAGGCCAGGGACCGGACCTGTCCTGCAGCTGGAAGCTTGTCTGTGTGTGAGTGGCTGGGTAGTTGGGATGGGGGAAGCGGGCTTGTTTTGTTGCTGTTGTTTTTCTGCTGACATTATGGGTATGCCAGGTTGGATGGTCCAGAGTTTTAGATATTCTGACCAACCATCAAAATGGGGAAGAAATGTGTTCAGTGATTTGGACTGGAATGATTGTTGGTGCCAGATGGGGTGGTTTGAGTATCCCAGAAACTGCTGCTCTCCTGGGATTTTCATGCACAAAAAGTTTCTCTAGTTTACAGAGAATGGTGCAAGAAACAAAAAAAAACATCCAGTGAACGGTGGATCTGTGGGTGAGAATGCCTTGTTAATGAGAGGGGTCAGGAGAGAATGGCCAGACTGGATCAAGCTGACAGGAAGGCAATGGTATCCCAAATAACTTGCATTATGTCGGTGGTGTGTAGAAGAGCATCTCTGAACTATGTGGATGGGTTGCAGCACCAGGAGGTCATGAACGTACAATACGCAGCCATTAAATTCAGTCCAGGAGGTATCTAATAAAGTGGCAACTGAGTGCAGAAATCTGAATGATGTCTAATCAATATTCAACTTCCAAAACCCAAAGAGTTTACTGTGAATTAGATCTCAAAGCCATTGTGTGCAGCTTTGTTTCACGGACATGGCTGGCTGGTCATTTAATTGCTTATAAGATTTACAAGGAAGATTAATTGAACAAGAAAAAAAAATCTAGTCTGGTTAAATAAATCTCTTCCTAAATCTGCTTTGTTCAGTCATCTGGATTGAGCCCTGAATACTTAAATAGCATTTAAAAATAGACACATAATTCACAAACAGAAAATTGTCTGCAGTCTGTGCCTCATGAGATAGGAGGATTGAAGTAAACTGCTGAGATTTGCAGCCTCAGTCAGCTCCCTCATGGGCACTAGCCTCCAGAGTATCCAGGACACCTTCAAGGAGCGATGCCTCAGAAAGGACCTCCATCACCCAGGACATGCCCTCTTTTCGTTGCAATCATCAGGAAGGAGGCACAGGAGCCTGAGGCACACATTCAATGATTCAGGAACAGTTCCTTCCCCTCTGCCATCCGATTTCTGAACGGACATTGGACCCATAAACATTACCTCACTATTTTCTTACTTACCTTTTTGCAGCCTGTCCTACAGTTGGAGGTTTGTCTGTGTGTGAGTGGTTTAGTAATACTTACTAAATTTAACTATAAATTAAATTTAACTGAGGAAGGGTCTTGATCTGAAACATTAATTCCATTTCTCTTCCCACAGATGCAGACTGACCTGATGTTTCCAGTGTTTATATATACACACACATATATACATACACACACACATACATACACACACACATGCATATACACACATACATACACACACACATACACACACACATACATACACACACACACACACACACACACACATATATATACACACACACATATATATATATACACACACACACATATATACACACACACACACACACACACACATATATACACACACACACACATATATATATACACACACACACACACACACATATATATATACACACACACACATATATATATACACACACACACACATATATATACACACACACACATATATATATACACACACACACATATATATATATATATACACACACACACATATATATATATATACACACACACACATATATACACACACACACACACACACACACATATATACACACACACACACACACACATATATATATACACACACACACACATATATATATACACACACACACACACACATATATACACACACACACACACACACATATATATATACACACACACACATATATATATACACACACACACACATATATATACACACACACACACACACATATATATATACACACACACACACACACATATATATATACACACACACACACATATATATATACACACACACACACACACACACATATATACACACACACACACACACATATATATATACACACACACACACATATATATACACACACACACACACACATATATATATACACACACACACACACACATATATATATACACACACACACACATATATATATACACACACACACACACACACACATATATACACACACACACACACACATATATATATACACACACACACACATATATATACACACACACACACACACATATATATATATACACACACACATATATATATATACACACACACACACACATATATACACACACACACACACACACACATATATATATATATACACACACACACACACATATATATATATACACACACACACATATATATATATACACACACACACACACATATATATATATATACACACACACACACACACACACACATATTTGTATTTATCTATTTATTTATTGATTGATTTTATTGGCCAACTGCCCAGCCCCTGATTTAACCCTAGCCTAATCACAGGACAATTTACATTGACCAATTAACCTACCAACCAGTACGACTTTGGGCTGAGAGATGGGTGAAACTGGAACACCCAGAGGAAACCCATGCAGTCACTATGCGATTGATGATAAACCCAATTCTGATACGGGTCTCTGTTGTGGACTGAGAGTGGGAAGGGGCAGGAAGAGGAAAATCGTGGTTGGGAAAAGAGGAAGGGAGAAGGGAGGGAGCAGGAAGCACCAGAGAGACATTCTGTAATGATCAATAAACTAGTTGTTTCAAATCAAGTGGCCTGGCCTGGTGTCTCAGTGCTGAGTGTGTCTGCACTCACACCATTCCCCACCCCAGCACTCCTTCTCTGCCACCTGTCCGACACCCCTCCCGTGGCGCTCCACCCTCACCATTCCCAACACCCTTTGCGCCCACCAGATTTACAAACTTGCTCTCTGCTCCGCTTTGACAAATACAGTACTGTGCAAAAGTCTGAGGCATTGCAGGTATATGTGTGCCTGAGACTTCTGCACGGTACTGTATATGATGTAAAATTTGTTGTACGTGTCAGCAGTGTTGTGCAAGACGTTGAATTACTATGAATTACAAGAAGTAAATAGTGTAAAAAGGAATAACGAGGTAGTTCTCATGGGCTCGTGGACCGTTCATAAACCTGATAGCAGAGGGGAAGTAGCTGTTCCTGAATCACTGGGTGTGTCTCCTCAGGCTCCTGTACCCCTCCCTGAGGATAGTAATGAAAAGAGGACATGTCCCGAATGGTCAGGATCTTTAGTGACAGATGCCAACTCCTTGAGGTACTGTCTCTTGTAGAGGTCGTCGATGGAGGGGAGGGTGGTGCTGGCTGGGTTTACAGCCCTCTGCAGCCTCTCGTGATCCTGAGCACTGGGGCCTCCATGCCAGACAGTGACGAAACCAGTCAGAATGCTTTCCACTGTATATCTAAATTGGTAAATTGGTTCACTGAGTTACAATGAAAATCTTTGTTTTGAATGCCATTCAGACAGATGATTCCATTGCAACTACAGGAACTTGCAAGAACCTTTGAAATTCTGCATTGAAAAAGTTTGTGGCGTTTATAATTGGGCGGAATTCTCTTTCTTCCCACACTTGCCTACACCAAGTAGTAATTGCTGTTGGAAAGTTTCCCTCAACACTTCAACTCTTACCACTGGAAAGAGGAATTTGTCATTATAGATTTCATATTCAACAACAACTTGTTTCAGAAAGAAGATGATTTTAAAACTGAAACAACAGGAATTCTAAAATGAAGAAAACAAAAAGACTGAATGTGGAAATCTAAAATAAAAATGGCAAACACTGGAAACACTTATCAGGACGGTCTGCAACTATGAGAACAGAAATGGAACTAATGTTTCAGATCAAGACCCTTCCTCAGAACGGGGACTCAGTATGGGTCAGGACTTGGGCAGTTGAGTTCCAATGATCTCAAGTTTTTGGAGTGGAGATAACTTGCCGTGGACGGTCCCAAGCCTGGCTGCAAAAGGAGGATTAAGCATGGGGATAGCAACCCCATCATGTAAAAACCCAAAGCTACAGAAACGCCAACAGAAGCTCCAAAGATCTTATCCCTGGGCGAGGAAGGATCTTCAATGGGCTACACCTTGGAAGACAGACCGAGGGCAGAGGACTCTGGTGAGCTGCTGTGGGCAGCCTATGCCCCAGTAGGGGTGACGGGCTTAGGGAGAAGAGGAGGAGACACAGATTATGGAACAATCAGGTCACACTTTCAGTCCTGTCCTTTGGCACAGTCTATGTGGAGTTTGCATGTTCTCCTTATGACCGTGTGTGTTTCCCCTGGGTTCTCTGGTTTCCTCCCTCACGCACAAGGTGCACAGACTGACAGGTGGCTGGATACTGCAGATTGCTTCCTGAGTGTGGATTGGTGGGGGTGGCGTAGACTATCTATGGCAGGGGGACACTGTAGGTGAAGAATAAAATGGGAATAATATGGTTTAGTCTGATGACTGGCATTGTCTCAATGGGCTGAAGGGCCTGCTAAGGGGCTGTATAATCCACGATATGACTACCAGGTGACCAAGGCCAAAGGGTGAGGTATTCAACATTCAGGAAGGACAAGCGAGAAGATGGTGGTGGGCTGATATTGTTTGGGTGGGGGGGGGGGGGAGGAGTGCGATTAATGCGAGGGACGTTGGTGTGGGATCTGTACAAGTGAAGTAAGAAACGTCAAATGCTGAAGAAGGGGTTCATCTAAAGACTCAGAAACAATGGTGATGAGAAATGGTCAGAATTGTCAAAAATATGCTGAGAGAGTGTGAGAATAAGACCTCAGCACTTCCTTAGATTGTAATGGCTGTTAACACATACAATACATTACTCTGTATGTTTCAGTTTACACGTGTGATAGATAAACCTGAACCCAAATCTACCAGTCATTACAGTTCCCTTGCACCATCAGAATCAGGTTTAATATCACCAGCATATGTCACAAAATTTGCTTCTTTGCAGCAAATACAGTAGTGCAATACATAAAATCACTACAGTACTGTGCAAAAGTCTCAGGCCCCTAGCTATATATATGTGAACATAGAACAATACAGCACAGTACAGGCCCTTCGGCCCACATTGTTGTGCCGACCCTCAAACCCTACCTCCCATATCACCCTCACTTTAAATTCCTCCATATACCTGTCTAGTAGTCTCCCAAATTTCACTAGTGTATCACTAGTGTATCTGCCTCCACCACTGACTCAGGCAGTGCATTCCACGCACTACCACTGAGTTAAAAACCTTCCTCTAATATCCCCCTTGAACTTCCCACCCCTTACCTTAAAGCCATGTCCTCTTGTATTGAGCAGTGGTGCCCTGGGGAAGAGGCGCTGGCTATCCACTCTACCTACTCCTCTTATTATCTTGTATACCTCTATCATGTCTCCTCTCATGCTCCTTCTCTCCAGAGAGTAAAGCCCTAGCTCCCTTAATCTCTGATCATAATGCATACTCTCTAAACCAGGCAGCATCCTGGTAAATCTCCTCTGTACCCTTTCCAATGCTTCCACATCCTTCCTATAGTGAGGCGACCAGAACTGGAGAGTTTTACACAATCTTGCAAGTCAGTGACAATAAATCTGATTTGATTCTGAAGATAACCTTCCAAAATGTAATGCTTCAATAAAACAAAATTACTTTAAATTTCAATAGTAATGCAAGCACTTGATAAAAATAGAAAATTAACTACCTTAGCTCATGGGAGAGGTATATTAATAGATCATTCAGAGAATCATTGGAATGATTGTATTAGCAAGAAAGATTTCTTTGATGTGAAAGCTAATGATGAGATCTCAAACTGCTTTACATGGATTTAATTAAATTTGTTGTGCAAGGAGGAGGATGGCTGATTATGCGGAGCAGAGTTTCTCCAGTGATGGTGTGGTGAATCGACAGCAATGGTGCTCACTAACAAGGCCTTTGACAGCTGGAAGGCTTGCAGACGACATACATATTGAGAACAAAGCAAAAGGTACACCATTCATGATGGAATCATCAACAACAGCGTAGTTAGCATTACGCTTAAGAGCCAATTGACATTCAAAAACTGCCTCCGCAGTTTGCAAAAAAAAAAATTAACTATTTGAACAAGGAATCAGGCCACTCAGCTCATCAAATCTGCTCCACCATTCCATCATAGTCATTTATTTTAACCACAATTTCCCTGTCACTGTTGATTCCCTCTGTCCTAATCACAGCCTGACCCCACAAACACCACAGCTAATTGTGACCATGTCCATTCCCATTCCCAAATTCAGACTGACCTGATGGTCAACATTCTGGTCTTAGGGTTCCAATGTCTAGCTCACTCTGTCCTCCTGCCTGCCACACCCCCCCCCCCCCCCCAGCCCAGTCTCCCTCCCCTGCATCCACACTCATCACTGTATACACAGGAGATTCTGCAGATGCTGGAGATAATTTCCCCGCACCCCCCACCCAGACTCTCTCCCCTGCACCGTACTCAATACTGTACACAGGAGATTCTGCAGATGCTGGAATTACAGTCACACACACAGACATACAGTGCTGCAGGAACGCATCTATGCAGGGGAATAAAGAGTTAATATTTCAGCTTGGGGTCCCAAAAGGTGAATTCTGCTCTGCTATAGGGGCTTGGCCCAAAATGCCAACTGTTTATATGAAAGTTCAATGTTCAAATTTATTTTCAGTGACGTATACCATGTACAGAGCTGTGTAAATGTCTCAGGCGCAGATATATAGCCGGGTGCCGAAGACTTTTGCAGAGTACTGCAGTAATTTTATGTATTGCACTGTACTGCTGCCACCAAAAAACTAATTTCATGACGTACACGAGTGATGATGAACTTGATTCTGATATGGGTCTCTGTTGTGGACTGAGAGTGGGAAGGAGGCAGGGAGAAGGGAAAAAGGGAAGGGAGAGGAGAGGGAATGGGAAGGACCAGAGACACATTCTGTAAAGATCAATAAGCCAGTTGTTTGGAATCAAATGACCTTGCCTGGTGCCTCAAGGCTGGGTGAGTCTGCACCCACCACCCCTGGCACTCCTTCTCTGCCACCTGTCTCACATCCCTCCCACAGTGCTCCACACTCGCCATTCCCAACGTCCTTTGCTCCCACCAGATTTACAGGCTTGCTCTCCACTCCACGGTAACAAATACAGTGCTGTACAAAAGCCTTAGGCACCCTAACCATGTACTGTATATATGTGGCCAGGACCTTTGCACAGTACTGTACAACAGTGAGATTAACCTTCTTGCAGGCACTCACAAAACAAGGAAATAAAATAGAACAGAATTCACAATTCTACTCTGTTCAGTGCTGAGGCAAGAGAAAGTGGTCCAGGACACCAATGACTAAGGGACAACATCAGCTCCTGAATCTGGCAGTGTGGGACCCAAGACTTCCGCACTTCCCACCTGATGGTGATAGCAAAAAGAGAGGGAGACAAATCAAACGCAGGACTATGTCACTGAACACCTGTTCTTTATCAGCTCTTGTCCTCAATAATTTTAATCTTGCTCAATATTCTAATTAGCACAGAATATTGAAACTGAACATGGGTTTGCCTTCCACCACCCAGCATCCACCCCCAGCAACAGCCACCCCAGCTGTACCTGCACTCTTGAAAGTCCAGTTCTCCAAATCCCCCAGGAGACTCCAAAAACAGCAGATCATTTAATCTGTTCAAAAGTACATCCTTAAACAGAAAATTACAGGCTGTAGCTGATCATTCCATGTTTAAAGTCACTTCAACCACATTCTTTCCCCCATTCTGATGCTTGGCCTGAACGACAACCAAACTGCATTGGGTGGCTGCCACATGACTGGCTGATTCAATATTTGCATTAATGAGCAGGTGTACCTAATAAAGTGGTCAGTGAGTCTAGCTTTATCTCTGAACCAGAGTTCAGGCTCTATCTGTTCAATTCATTCTCAGATGACAAGCTCCCACGCCAGTAATTAATCCAGTAAACCTTTGCCACAACCTCTATTACAAATAACTCCTTCATCTTATAGAGAGGCCAGACAAGTGCGCAATATCCCAGGTGCACTCTCACCAAGGCCCTAGAGCAAAACACCTCTCCTTTTGTACTCCAACCCACTTGCAATAAAGACAAACATATAATTTGTCTTTCTAATTACTGGCTGAACCTGCACATTAACCTTTAGTTGTTTAAGTAACAACCCTTTCCTTATACCGTAGATTTCTGGGCCTGTTTGTTTGTGAACTCAAAGATTGTGCTAGTCCATTCAGTTCAGATTGACAACAATGTCCTCTCCACAGCCACCATCAGCCCAGGGCTGTGTGCCCAAACCCCTATTGCATGGCTAAGCACAGATCCAATGCCAGGTTTATGTTTGCTGATGACACCACTGTTGGTGACCGAACCAAAGGTGGTAAATCTGGTCGAGTGGTGCCACAACAACCTCTCACTCAATGTCGGCAAAGCCACAGAGCTGATTATTGACTACAGGAGGAAGGTGCTGGTCCATGGTCCATGAGCCAGTCCTTATTAGGGGATTGGAGGTGGAGGTGGACAGCGAGAGTAACTTTCAAGTCCTTGGTGTCAGCAATTCGGAAAATCTGTCCTGGGACCAGCGCGTAGATGCCATCACAACGGCATCTCGACTTCCTTAGAAGTTTGCATGGATTCTGCAGGTCACCCACCACTTTGACAAGCTTCTATAGATGCAGAGTGTACAGCATCCTGACTGGCTGCATCACAGCCTGGTATGGAAACTTCAATGCCCAAGAACAGAAAAATCTGCAGAAAGTTGTTTGCATAGTTTTTTTATTTGCACATTAGTTGTTTGTCAGTCTTTATTAATGCATAATATTTTACAAATTCTGTTGAATCTCTTTATTTTCCAGTACACGCCTGCAAGAAAATGAGTCTTGTGGTAGCTATGGTTGCATACTCTCAATGTCCATTTTATTGGATACCTCCTCTGTCTAATAAAGTGGTCACTGGGTGTATGTTTGTAATCTTCTGCTGCTGCAGCCCATCATCTTCAAGGTTCAATGTGTTGTACATTCAGAGATGCTCTTCTGCACACCACTGTTGTATCCCGTGGTTATTTGAGTTGCTGTCGCCTTCCTGTCGGCTTGAACCAGTCTGGCCATTCTCCTCTGACCTCTCTCTTTAACAAGGTGTTTTTGCCCACGGAACTGTCACTTACTGGGTGTTTTTTTGTTTTTTGCACCATTCTCTGGGAACTTTAGAGACTCTTGTACATGAAAATACCAGGAGATCAGCAGTTTCTGAGATACTTAAACCACCCTGCCTGACACTAACAATCATTGCATGGTCAAAGTCACTTTGATCACATTTCATCCCCAGTCTGATGTTTAGTCTGTACAACAACTGAGCCTCTTGACGATATCTGCATGCTTCTATGCATTGAGTTGCATCTACATGATTGGCTGAAGATACTTGCATTAATGAGCAGGAATTCAGGTGTACCTAATAAAGTAGCCACTGAGAGTATACGTACTTTGATGATAAGTCTATGTTTGACTTGACTTTGATATTGATCAAGTCAATAGCATATCAATTTCCATGACTGGTTTGAATGGCATCTTGGTGGGAAGATGTGAGGACGTTTGGATAAGAGAATCAATATAAGAGCTGCCACCTCTCTCTTGTTTCATTCACAGGCAATGTTCCTATTCTGGAGTTTAATGTACAACCACACTATCTCTCAAACGCACCCAGCTGAAATGTCAAACGATCACCAATTAAGGAGCATTTATAATTAAGCAGAGTTATTATTAGATCATCTTTTCAAGTGTATAATTTTTTAAATTGCCTGTTCTGTGGTAAGGGAAGTTGTTAACTTATTTACTGTGTGTTGGTGATGAATTGACTGTCGCGTATTTTACAATCTGCTTTTGAATAGATGTTCTTCATAATAAGAGCTCAGAAAACAGAATATTCTAGATGAATGTTCTTGGCCCAAATCATGACTGTGAATTCCCTTCCATAAATGCTGCCTCGTCTGTTGAGTTCCTCCAGCACTTTGTGTGGTGTTTCTCTGTCTTAATCAATTTGTTTTGTCATTTCCCGATCCAACTAACTCAAATCTGCATCTGGTGAAGGCCCACCTTGGATAGAATCCAAGGGTAGCAAAGTTGCCTTGAGAACAGGCTCCAAGTATCACTTTCATCTTGCTGGCATTTCTGAGCCTTATCAAAGAAGTATTATATCTTTTCACATGCAGTGTGAAAAACAAGTTCACCACAAAAAGAGTGAAGCATACCCCTAGAGTCGTGAAAAAGCTTAACTTGCATTGACCTACTGTTATTAACATGGTATTACCCTGGACATTCTCTCTTCTTCCCTCTCCTATCGGGCAGACGATACAAAAGTCTGAAAGCACATACCATCAGGCTCAAAGACAGCTTCTACTCCCTGTTATAAAACTGTTAAATAGTTCCCCTAGAATGATAAGATGGACTCTTGACATCACAATCTACCCTGCTATGATCTTGCACCTTAATGTCTACCTGCTCTGCACTTTCCCCGTAGCTGTTACACTGAGTATTGCATTCTGTCCTGCTGAAGGGTCTTGGCCTGAAATGTCGACTGTATTCTTTTCCATAGATGCTGTCTGGCCTGCTGAGTTCTTCCAGCATTTTGTGTTATTTCATTGCATTCTGTTATTGTTTTCTCTTGAATTTGAGTCTATGTCCTCCAACAGAACCACAAGCTTGTTGTTGGGTTTGGAGGTTAAGGGTATCAATGACCCGGAGAGCTATGCTGGCTGGAGTCAGGGTTTGAAGTTGCCTAACTAGAAAGAAGGTTCTTAGTAAACTGGAAGGTCTGAAGGTAGTTAAGTCACATGAACCAGATGGTGTACTCCCCAGAGGTAGCTGACGAGATTTTGGAGGCATTAGTAATGATCTTTCAAGATTCACTTGATTCTGGAATAGTCCCAGAAGACTGGAAAATTATAAAAGTCACTCCACTCTTCAAAATGGGAGAGAGACAGAGAAAGGAAAATTAAGGCCAGTTAGTCTGACCTCAGTGGTTGGGAAGATGCTGGAGTTGACTATTAAGGATGAGGTCTTAAGGTACTTGTTTGCACATGATAAAATTGGCCCTAGTCAGCATGGTTTCCTCAAGGGAAAATTTTGCCTGACAAATCTGTTGCAATTCTTTGAAGAAATAACAAGCAGGATGGACAAAGGAGAATTGGTTGATGTTGTGAACTTGGATTTTCAGAAGGCCTTTGACAAGGTGCCACAGATGAGGCTGCTTAACAAGCTACAAGCCCATGGTATTTCAGGAAAGATTCTTACATGGATAAAGCAGTGGCTGATTGGCAGGAGGCAAAGAATGGGAATAAAGGGAGTCTTTTCTGGCTGGCTGACAATGACTAGTGGTGTTCCACAGGGGTCAGTGTTGGGACCGATTCATTTTACATTATATGTCAATGATTTAGATGATGAAATTGATGGCTTTGTTGCAAGGTTTGCAGACGATATGAAGATAGGTGGAGGGGCAGATAGTTTTGAGGTAGTTGGCTACAGGACTGAGACAGATTAGAAGAATGGGCAAAGAAATGACAGATGAAATATAGTGTCGGGACATGTATGGTCATGCACTTAGGTAGAAGAAGTGAAAGGGTTGATTATTTCCTAAATAGAGAGAACATACAAAACAACGGGACTTGGGAGTCCTTGTGCAGGATTCCCTAAAGGTTAATTTGCAGGTTGAGTCTGTGGTAAGGAAAACAAATGCAATATTAGCATTCATTTCAAGAGGACTAGAATATAATGCAAGGATGTAATGTTGAAACTTTATAAAGCATTGGTAAGACCTCACTTGGAGTATTGTGAGCAGGTTTGGGCCCCTTATCTTAGAAAGGATGTGCTGAAACTGGAGATGATTCAAAGGAGGTTCATGAAAATGGTTCCAGGATTGAGTGACTTGTTATATGAAGAATGTTTGATGGCTCTGGACCTGTGCTCACTGGAATTCAGAATAATGAGGAATGACCTCATTGAAACCTATCGAATGGTGAAAGGCCTTGATAGAATGGATATGTAGAGGATATTTCCTATGGTGGGAGAGTCTAAGACCTGTAGACTCAGTTTCAGAATCTAGGACTGTCCTTTTAGAACAGAGATGAGGAGACTGGTGAATCTGTGGAATTCTTTGCCACAAACGGCTGCGGAGACCAAGTCTTTATGTATATTTAAGGCAAAGGTTGATAGATTCTTGATTGGTCAGGGCAGGAAGACATATAGGGAGAAAGTAGGAAACTGGGGTTGAGGAGAAATTTGGGTTAGCATGCCAAAAAAGCCAGACTAAGATTGGTCCACCCACCAGTCCTCCAGGTTTGGGGTTCATCTTGGGGTTAACAACCCTGACTGGTAAAAGAAAATCGTTTGGGAGAAGTAATGAAGAATCCTTCTGCAACAGAGTACAATGGGTTCCCTGTGTCTCTACCTGGGACTCGCATGACCAACAGTAGTAAAAACTGAAGGGAAGCTACTGACATGATGAAGGAAGCCCTGGACACTTCCAAAGATGGAGGACCTTCATTGCTGCCCTAAACACCAGTGGTGTAACAGGCAGTGAGTAAGTTGAGTCTATGCACTGGGCGTACACAGATGCAGCAGGGGGAGTGCACCACCTCAGAAACACCCAGCTGCACCCACCCTCCCGTCCGCCACTCCTCCCCCAGCTGGAGAAGAGGTGGTGATCCCTGCGTTGCACAGTTGGTTGTTGTTTGCACCTTGGTTGTTTGTCTGCTTTGCTGTATGTGGTCCTTCACTGATTCTATTGTGTTTCTTTGTATTTACCGTCAATGCCCACAAGAAAATGAATCTCCGGGCTGCACGTATATAGTGACACATACTTTGATAATAAATTTACTTTAAAGCTTGTCCTCATCAGCTTTCTTAGAACTGTGGAAGCAAGTTACCCTCGACCCCAAGAGGAGCAATGAGATGTTGAAAACCACGAGGGGCAAGATTATTCACACATCAGCTCCACATATTCCTGATTTAAAAAATGATGCCAGCACAGTTAGCACCAGCTCTGAAAGGCTGATCCCAAGCCCATAACGTTTACGCCTGAGATCTTAAGCAGATGAAGTAGACTCAATGGGCGAATGCCCTAATTCTGCTCCTATGTCTTATGGTCTCAGCACTCTGAGATTGTAAATAGTTTGTGTTTTAGGAGGCACAATAATGACATCATCTTTACTGTGACTCATGAAAACAGGTGGTTAATATTAGGTCACTTTCTTGATTCATTCGTCTGTAGACTTCAAGGTTTCATTGTGAAATACATAGGTTCAGCTGGGTTCTTTGATAATCAAGGGGCCATCAAATTCCACGACTATCGCACACTGTCGGTACATGTGTCCTGTGGTACAGCGTTAACCTTGTTAACCTTTCACCAAAGACACTCACAAATTTCCACAGATGTACAGTGGAGAGTATTCTAACCGTTTGTGTGGAGGGGCCAGTGCACAGGATTGGAAAAGTGTGCAGAAGATTGTAAACTCAATCAGCTCCACATTGGCACTAGCCTCCACAACGTCGAGGACATCTTCAAAAGACAATGCATTAACAGGGTGCCATCCATCATTAAGAACCCCCGTTTCCCAGGGCATGCTGTCTTCTCATTACTACCAACAAGGAGGAGGTACAAGAGCCTGACAACACACACTCAGTGTTTCAGGAACAGCTTCTTCCCCTCCATCATCAGACTTCTGAATGGATATTAAACCTATGAAGACTACTTCACTACTTTTTGTACCACATAATTTAGTTTTACTTTATATTTCTTATTGTAACTTTTGGTTTTTTATTCTGATGTATTGCAAGGTACTGCTGCTGCAAAGCAACAAATTTCATGACGTAAACCAGAGAGGTGAAACCTGATTCTGATTCTGATTCATGTGTCACAATCTTCTGCCAGTGGGATCATTTGTGAAATAGTTTTGTTAAAGTACCTTCCAATGTGAAAGATAATTTTCAGCGAGAACTTTATGGATCTTCTAGTATCACTTGAAGCCAGCATCTTTGTTGTGTCCGTGCACAACTACTTTTCAATTAAATAAAAGCACACACCCTCGAGAGGTGGCTTTAACTGGTGTATTGGTGTATTCACATTGCAGAGACAGAGAGAGAGAGAGAGAGAGAGAACGAGAGAGAGAGAACAGTGTTCCTACATAGACAACAACACATGTGCAGACAACAGATCAATACCTAGTGCTAAGGGGGGAGGGCGATCATTCCTCTAAATAGCAGTCCATAATGAACTTCACGGTTCTAAAGGTTCGAGCTTTTGGGTGGCTCTCTGTTTCTTTCAGGATAGCGCCTCCGGACCTGTAGAGTGGCATCAGGTTTGCTAGGTGTCTTGTCTAAGACAACGTTCTCAGTTTCTAGTGTCACATTGCTGTCAGTGATATCATCACCCAGAGGTAAATCCAGTGACTGTAATGTGCCCGTTTTGCTGGATGCCTTCTTCAGTTGCGCATCCAGCATCTGGTCCACATGATGTCTCCATGTCTGATTTCCAACATCGACTGTGTACATCAGTGGTCCAGCTCTTGTAGATATCCTACTTGTCCACTTGTCTTCTCGGTAATCATGCTCTAGGACTTCATGTCCAATCTTGAAGCTCCTTGCTGCTTCCTTTGGCATCTGGCTGAATGGTTTGTTCTGTACTTCCCTCCAGAGGTCTGGTTTCTGGAAGTCCATGTGAGATCTCAGATTCCTGCTCATGAACAACACTGCAGGTGTTTGATTTGTCATCTCATGAACAGAGTTCCAATACACAAAAAGGAAGTTCTCTACCTTGTGCCGTAGAGGAATGTCCTCCTTGTCCATCACTTTAATGGAGTTCTTGAAGGTTTGGATAAACCTTTCAGCTCACCGAGTTGCTGCTGGGTGGTGAAGAGCTGACTTGAAACGTCTGATGCCATTTTTCTTCATGATCAGTTGGAATTCTTCTGACGTGTATTGTTGCCCATTGTCACTCACAATTTGTTCTGGTAAAACATTTCTGGTGAAGATAGTCCTCAGAGTGGAGAATTCATTGGTATAACCTTCGGCCATTTCGAACGAGCAGCCACAGCAATCAGGAAGACGGAGTCCATGAATGTCCCAGCAAAGTCAATATGTACACTTTTCCATGGTGAGGATGTCCACTACCACAGGTGTAGTGGTGCCTGTAGAGGTGCATTTTGAACCTTTTGGCATCCCTAACAGCTTTTGGCCAAGTCTTCAATCTGTTTATCTATTACCAGCCACCACACGTAACGCCGGGAGAGACGCTTCATCTTGACTGTACCCAGGTGTCCGTCTTGCAGATTTTCTGACAGCCTGGTGTGCAGTTTAGAGGGAACCACGACACGAGATCCACACATCAGCGTTCTTTGACATACCCACAGTTGGTTTCGTCTCACTAAGAACTCTGGAAACATAGTGTTACCATAAGCTGGCCATCCTTGCACGGTGATGTCATAGACTTTTGATAATGTCGGGTTATTTCTAGCTTCCCTTTGTGTTTCGGAATTTGTTACTGGCAACTGGTCCATCAATGCGGGTCACAGTATGAAGACTTTTCTTCTTCAGTTGCCAACAGTGGAAGACGTGACAAGCCATCAGTGTTGCTGTGTTGCTTGGTGCCCTTGAACTCTATGTCATAAGAGTGGGCTTCTAGGAACAGTGCCCAATGTTATAATTGTATAGCAGACATCACTGGAATTCCCTTCTGGAATTGAAAATGGACACAAGAGGCTGGTGAACTGTCACTAGAGTAAACTTTTGTCTGTAGAGGTAATGGTGGAACTTCTTTATTCCCCATGCCAGACTAAGGGACTGTCGGTTGATCTGTGCCTAGTGGCTTTCTGTGCTCGTCAGTGATCTTGAAGCAAACACAATCAGATGCTCAGATCTATCTTTCATAGTGTGTGACAAAATAGCTCCAATGCCACAAGGAGAGGCACCACACGCCACTCTGACGGGCAGTGATGGGTCATAATGGATGAGCAGTTCATCGGATGTTATTAGTCTCTTTGTTTCCTTGAATGTTCTTTCACATCTTTCTGACCATTCTCACCTTGCTCTTGTCTATAACAGTGCGTTCAATGGATACAGCTCTGTAGCAAAGTTTGGGAGAAACCGGTGGTAGCAGTTTACAAGGCTCAAGTATGACCTGAGTTGTGACACATTTTCTGGTTTGGATGCCTGTAGCACTGCTTCAATCTTCTCTTGTGACTTATGTAAGCCCTGCTTGCCAATGTCATGTCCACAATATGAGATTTCATTCTTGAAAAACTCTCATTTCTCTCTCTTTGCTCAAAGACCATACTCACTCAGCCTGGTAAGCACGTTACCAAGGTTCTGGAGGTGCTCTTCATCATTCTTGCCAGTCACAATGATGTCAGCAAGGTAACATTGTGTTCCTGGGATATGTGGAGCACTTGATCCATTGCTCTTTGCCAAATTGCTGGAGCTGATGCGACACCAAAGACGAGACAATTATACAGGAACAGTCGCTTGTGAGTGTTGAATTTGAGGAAATTCCTCCTTGACTCCTCAGACTCAATTTGAAGATAGGCTTGTGACAAGTCAATCTTTGAAAACCTCTCCCCACCTGCCAAAGATGCACAAATGTCTTCTATATGTGGCAGGGGCTACTGCACAGTACACAGCACTGGGTTGATGCTCACTTGGAAATCCTCACACATGCAAACAGCTCTCACCTTCCCTTTCTTGATCACCGGGATGTTGGGATTGGCCCAATCATTCCACTCAACCTTGGAGAGAATTCCAGATGCCTCCAAGCTCTGCGGTTCAGCATCCAGTTTAGGACGTAGTGTGTAGGACACTGGATGCACTTTGTGGAATCTTGTGTTGCTGTTTCATCCAATTCAATTCTGGCCTTCGTGCTTTTGAGTTTACCAATGCATCGGAAGGTCCATCTCTAAAGTCACAGTACTGGGAAAGTTTGTGCAGTTCTGCAATGTATTCAGAAATGATTTCATCTTTTGACTGGTTCCTTTAGTAAAATCTAAATGTCTCAGCTATTGCCAGCAGTTTAGGACTCAAGCGATTTTGTAAAATGGTAACAATTTTGTTAAACATCTTGCTTGCTGGCTTTTTAGGAATTACTAGGTTGCATAACAGACTGTATGTTCTTGCACCAGTTAAGCTAAAAGGTGCAGGAGCTTCCTTTTGCTCCTCCATATTGTTCGCGTTACAATACAGTCCAACCCTCTCGATATACGATTCCCAACCTTCATTGGTGCCATCAAATTTGTCCTTTCCCAATTGAAGCCATCGCCATGTTAATTTCAGGTTAAACTCAATGTGTCCTTCACTGTTACTATGCACTGTACTCACATGTTTGTTAGTGTCTGTGACAGTTTTCTTGTGCTGTTTAACCCTTGCTGTTTCGTCCCATAACTATCGGTGCAGTTCGTGATACTTTCTGACATTCAGGTTTATACTCATCACCAATTTGTTGTGTCTCTGCACAACCACATATCAAATAAATAAAAGCATGCACGCAGAAGATGGCTTTAACTGGTGTATTCACATTGCAGTGAGAGAGAGAGGGGGAGAGAGAGAGAGAGAGAGGGAGAGAGAGCAATGCACATGAGTAAACAACAGCGCATATGCAGACAACAGATTTATATGTAGTGCAGGCGGAGGTATGGTCATTGCTCTGACAGAAATGGATCCATACATTACACTCTTCATAAGTCTTCTGTAATAAAACATCTGGAACTGGAATTGACTACACTGGACAACAAACTTATTCCGAAGTATAAATTCTTCAATTTTTTTTGTTTATGATAAACCGCTTGAAACTGAACTCCAATGCAATTTCAGACTTCTTGCATCATGTAGAAACTTGGAGAAACAAGAAATGGACTTTTACTGAATCTCATGTGTTTAATTGCATATTGGTGTTGATACTTTGCAAATGTTCAACTAAGTTAAGAATGTTTTGTTGATTTTCATTTGTCATAAGGCTTCTCACTTAAGTGTCCAACAATAATCAGCCAGCGTTGATGGATTCCAGTTGCCTTGATTTGTGGACCAACAAAAATGCCTTCCTCTTGGTATCAATTATACTGACTTGAATTATGAATTGAAACAACAAATCTAGGTTATTTCCAAAAAACAGTGCATGAAATAGGAAAATTTCATGGTGATTTTCATGATCTGCAGCCCAAAATCCATAAGATACATGTAAAATTATTCAGGGAGAAAAATCTTTGTTCACAGGTGTTATTGTCACATGTAGAATGAAGAGCTTGCCTTCCCCATACAGACCAATTCGTTAGAGTCAGAAGAAATGCTGGCAATGCCAGCAACACCCAAAGTGCCCCTGGATCATGATGAATCGCACTAAACTGTGGCGGCCCTGCGGGTGGAGGTGTGCTCACAGGGTTCCAGGAACCACACCCAGTGACACTGAAATGAAACCAGGATGTTGTGTGGAAGGTGAACCTGTGAGTGGTGGCACTCCCCAGTACCTGCTGCCCTTATCCTCTTGGAGGCAGAGGCTGCAGTTCTCAGGAGGGGCTGTGGGAGCTGCCCGAGCAAATAACCTCAGTGAATTATAGAACATAGATCATAGAGCGGCACAGGTGATGAACACTACCTCTCTATTTGCGTTCTCTTTTTGCACTTATTTAATTTATATATATATCTTATTGTGATTTATAGTATTGCACTGTGCCACTCCCACAAAACAACAAATTTCACGAGGTGTGTCAGTCCGGACACTGATCCTGGTTCAGTGTTTTGTTGTGTTACTGTTGGGCACCATAGTAACGTACTGGTTACAGCTCCGGGCATTGAGGGTTAGAGTTCAGATCCAGTGTCCTCTTGGTTTGTTCCTTACCATGTGTGCTTCAGTTTCATCCCACAGTCCAAAGACGTCCTGGTGAATAGGTCAATTGGTCATTGTAAATTGTCCTGTGATTAGGCTCGGGTTAAAATCCATGGGTTCTGGGTGGTACAGCTCAAAGGGCCGGAAGGGCTATTCCACACTGTGTATCCAAATAAAAATATAAAATAAAGATAGCTTTTTCCAGCTGGTCAGGCAGCATCTACAGAGAGGAATAAACTGCTGATGTTTCGGGCTGAAACCCCGACATAAATTACACAAAATTTTTACAGGAAAGCAAACAATTAGAACACAAAGAAGTCCAACAAGTGCAAATTGACGAAAGTTGTCTGGTGTTGCTAAACTGTAGTGAGTTGCAACTACAGTGATTGGCTGTGTCGGACACAGCTCAGCGCACCAGGAGAACCAGCCTCCTCACCATGCATCCTGTCTCACTAAGGGCGCTGGAATAATCAAAGACCCCACCCATTCCGGTCACTCTCTCTCCTCACCTGTCCCATCGAGCAGAAGATACAAAATCCTGCAATCACGTACCACCAAGCTGAAGGACAATGTCTATTGCCCTGTTGTCAGGCTGTTGATTGGGCCTCTTGTATGACAAGATGGACCCTTGACCTGACAATCTACCTCATTATGACCTTGTTGTCTATTGTTTAGCTGCTCAGCACTTCCTCTGTCGCTGTTACACTTTATTCTGCACTCTGTTATTGTTTCACCTTGTTCTCTCTCAATGTGCTGTGCAATGATTTGATCTGTTTCAACAGTGTGTTAGACAAGTGTTTCACTGTATCTCGGTTCCGTTCAATTACAGTTGGATTGAGTCAGTCCTGATGAAGAGTCTTGATCCAAAATTTTATCACAAACATGAGAAGGTCTGCAGATGCTGGAAATCTGTAGTGACATATACAAAACGCTGGAGGAACTCAGCAGATCAGGCAGCATCTATGGAAAAGAGTCAACAGTCGACGTTTTGGGCCGAGACCCTTCTTCAGGAGTGAGGCCAGAATAAGAAGGTGGGAGGAGAAGTAAGAAACTAGCTGGAAGATGATCGGTGAAGCCAGGTGGGTGAGAAAGGTAAACGGCTGGAGAAGCAGGAATCTGATAGGAGGGGAGAGTGGACAATAGGTGAAAGGGGAGGAGGAGGGGACCCAGGGGGAAGGGATAGACAGGTGAGAAGAAGTGAAAGGTCACAGTGGGGAATAGAGGAAGGGAGAGGGGGAGAAATTTGTTTCCCAGAAGGAGAAATCGATATTCACGCTGTCTGGTTGGAAGCTACCCAGACAGAATATGAGGTGTTTCTCCTCCATCCTGGGCATGGTCTTATCTTGGCACAGAGAATGCTATGGACTGACACGTCTGAACAGGAATGGGAATTGGAATTAAAATGTTTGGTCACCAGAAAGACCTGCTTGTGGCAGGAGCAGAGGTGCTTGATGAAGCGGTCCCCCAATCTACAACGGGTCTCACCAGTGCATTGGGAGCACCAAACACAATAGACAACCGCAGTCGATTCTCAGGTGAAGCTTTGCCTCACCTGGAAGGATTGTTTGGGGCCCTGAATGGATCCTGAGGCTTGTCTCCTGTATCTCCTGCTTGATGGTAACTGCGGCCTGGATGAGGGGGTTCTTTAATGATGGAAGTTGTCTTCTTGGGGCAGTCTGCTGTAGGTACCGCTGATGGCGGGGCGGGGTCTGCCCATGATGTACTAGGCTGCGTCTGCCACTCTCTGCAGCTTCTTATTCTCCTGTGCATGTGAATTGCCGTAACAGACCGTAATGCAGTCAAACAGGATAGTTTCAACAGTGCATCCTGCAGAAGTTTGTTCAAGTGTTCAGTGACAAGCTGTGCTCCTTAACCTCCTGAGTAGGTGTAGATGCTGGAAGGTCTTCCTATGAGTACACTCAGTCAATTACATATTCAATTAGTGTCACGCTTCGTACCCAAGCAAAGAAAGGCTTGGGGCAGACTGCTGAATCCATTCCTTTTGAAATATTACCTCTGAATTAAGATGTTTCAGGAATGCACTTAGATATTGTGAAAGAAATACAGAAATGTTGGTTTAACTGATTCATGCCAGAGTTGACAGGGAAACACCCAGAAGAGTCACACAAATAATAAACGGAATAAATCTCATCATTATTCCTTCTTTCACTAACTTCTCCTTTGTGGAAACAGACGATCACGGGCTCTTAGACAGGCACATGAATGTGCCGGAAGTGGAAGGATACAGGCATTGTGTAGGAAGACAGAAACATTATTTATTTCTTTATCTATCTACCTGTTTGCCTTTCTGTCCGACTGTCTATTTAGCGACACAGCACAGAACAGGCATGTCTGGAGCAACGAGCCAGGCTGCCCAGCAAACCCCCGATTTAACCCAAGCCTAATTTCGAGACAATTTACAATGACCAATTAACTTACTAAACAGTGCGTCTTTGATTGTGGGAGGACACCAGAGCACCCGGAGGAAACCCACACGGTCACGGGGAGAACATACAAGCTCCTTACAGATGGCACCCAAACTGAACTCTGAACTTCAAGAACACCCTGAGCTGTAACAGTGTTGTGATAATTGCTACACTACCATTGGGCGTTTGATTACTGATTTAGTTGGTTCGGCTGAACATCGTAGGTCGAAGGGCCTGGTCCTGTCCTGTACTGTTCTACACCTGTGTAACCTGCCTCAGACTCAGCCTGGAATTGTGTAAGTACTTTCGCCTCAGGGAGGGACTCACCATCGTTGTGCAAACTTAAACATCGCTTCCCCGGAACAATTAATGATAGTTTCTCTTTCGTACTTTGTGACTAACCATAACCACGATCAAAGCACAAAAGATGTCACCAAGATTTGGGCTGTAGTAGACAGTAAAGAAGACTATCATAGCTTGCAGTGGGATCTGGACCAGCCGGAAAAATAGGCTGAAAATGGCAGGTGGAATTTAATGAAGACACGTGTGAGGTGTTGCACTTTGGTTGGGCCAGTCAGGGTAGGTCTTACATAGTGAACGGTGGGGCGCTGAGGAGTGCTGTGGAACAAAGGGATCTGGGAATACAGGTTCATAATTCATTAAGAATGGCGTCACTGGTAAACAGGGTCATAAAGAAAACTTCTACTACATTGCCCTTCATCAATCAAAGTATTGAGTGCAGAAGATGGCATGTTATATTGAAGTTGTGTAGGATATTGGTGAGACCTTATCTGGAGTATTGTGTGCAGGTTTTTTCACCTACCTACAAATGAGATGTAAATAATGTTGAAAGAGTACAGAGAAAATTGACAAAGATGTTGACAGGTCTGGAGGATCTGAGTTGTAAGGAAAGATTGAGTAGGTTAGGACTTTACACCATAGAACGTAAAAAATCGAGGGGAGATTTGATAGAGGGGTAAATGCAAGGAGGCTTTTTACACTGAGGTTAGGTGGTACTACAACTACAGGTCATGGGTTAAGGATGTGTACTGTATGGCCGTCAGTATAATAAGAGACTACTTTATGTTGTTGGGACACGTCGTTGCATGCGCTATCAGGCATGTATTGAGCATGCACTATTAGGCGCGTATTGATCTGTACGTGTGTGCCGGGTTTGGTTTCTGCCAGTAAAGAACCATCTCCCGTCTCCAGCGTTTTTATTAATAGCATGGTTGTGTAACCAGGTCACATACACAACAGGATGAAAGGTGAAAAATTTAAGGGGAACGTGAGGGGAAACTTCACTCAGAGGGTTGTGAGAGTGTGGAATGAGCCACCAGAGGAAGTGGTACATGTGAGCTCAATTTCAATGTTTAACAGATATTTGGATAGATACATTTGGATGGTAGGGGTATGAAGGGCTATGGTCCTGAAGTAGGTCAATGAGAATAGGCAGTTTAAGTTATTCAGCATTGACTAGATAGGCCAAATGGCCTGTGTCTGTGCTGTCCTCTTCTATGACACTATGAATGCTCAAGTCTTGGCACAAGCTTACAGGGGTTAGAACGTAGAACAGCAAAGTACAGGCCCTTCGGCCCATAATGTTGTGCCGACCTTTTAATCTTCTCTAAAGTCGAAGAGTACTCCGCCATGGGTGGTCCCAAGCCCGGCTGTGAAAGGAGGAGGGTTGGACATGGGGTTAACAACCCCATCCCGTACAAATACAGAGCTACAGAAACTCCAACAACAGCTCATTTGGGAGGTGTATGAAGTCGTGTGGTGAAAGTGGAAACCGCAGGGCTGACCACCCTTCAACCCGGGACAGAGGACTCTGGAGAGTTGGCGTTGGTGGCCTATGCCCCAACAGGGGAGATGGGCTGAAGGAGAAGATCAAACAGATCAGTCAGCGTAGGTAAAGGGAGGAGAGAGATGAACATAACAGGTCTGCCTTCGTTATCTGACACGATCAGACGTGGACATTAACATGATTCTTCACAGATGTTGTCTGATTTCTGCATTTCTGGCATTTTCTGTGTTTGAAAATTCCACAAGGATGTTTGTGCCCAGTGGCCTGGCGTGGGTTGAGTTATATGCAGCTGGGTGGCGTTCCAGTAATGGCCGTGAATCTTTTTTCATGTTAAGGAGATGATTACTATTCAGTTGAAATGAGTTCTTGATTTAATTGTAACCCAAATATTTCCTGAATGCAAAATTTAACATAGAACATAGTATATCACAGCAGAGTACAGGCCCTTTGCTCTATGACGGCATGTGAACCTTTTAACGTTCTCTAAGATCAACCTAACCCTTCCCTTCCACAGAGCCTCAGGTTTGCTTTCATCCATGTGCCTATCTGAGTCTCTCTTGGACATTTCTAATCTGTCTGCCTCTATCCCCATCCTGGGCAGGGCATTCCGTGCACCCAGCACTCTGTGTGAAAAAAATTAGCTCTGACATCCCCCCTCCACTTTCCTCCAATCACTTTAAATTATGCCCCCTTATATTACCCATCTCCACCCTGGGAAAAAGTCTCTGGCTGTCTACTCGATCTATGCCTCATATCATCTGTACACCTCCATCAAGTCACCTCTCATCCTCCTTTGCTCTAAAGAGAAAAGGCCGAGCTCACTCCACCTGTCCTCATAAGACTCGCTCTTTAATCCAGGTAGCATCCTTGTAAGTCTCCCTAAAGCTTCCAAATCCTTCTGATAATGAGGTGACCAGAACTGAAAACAATACTCCAAGTGTGGTCTAACTAGGGTTTTATAAAGCTACAACAATATCTCAGGGCTCTTGAACTCAGTCCCCCAAGTATTGAAGGCCAACACACCATTCATTTTCAAAGTTCAAAGTAAGTTCATCACCAAGGTACACACGTGTCACCATATACAACTCTAAGATTCATTTTCCTGCGGGCATCCTTAAAAAATCCATAGGAGAATAATAACTAAAATAGAATCAATGAAAGACCGCAACAACTTGAGCATTCAACCTGCGTGCAAAAGACAACAAATTGAGCAAATACGAAAAGGAAGCAAGAAAGAATAATAATAAGTATCAAGAACATGAGATGGAAAGTCCTTGAAAGTGAACCCACAGGTCATGGGAACACTTCAATGATGGGGCAAGTGAAATTGAGTGAAGTTATCCTTTCTCATTCAAGTGCCTGATGTTTGAGTGGTAATATCTGTTCCTGAACCTGGTGGTATGAGTCCAAAAGACCCTAAGACCATAAGATATAGGAGCAGAATTTAGGAGGTACAGTTATTGTTCAGACCAAAAATCAGAATGGGGAAGAAATGTGATCTAATTAACTTTGACTGTTCGTACCAGATGGGGTGGTTTGAGCATCTCAGAAACTGCTGATCTCCTGGGATTTTCACACACGACGATGTTTACAGCTAACAGAGAATGGTGCTAAAATGAAAAAAAATTCCAGTGAATAGCCGTTCTGTGGGCAAACACACCTTGCTAATGAGACGGGTCAGAGGAGAAAGGCCAGACTGGTTCAAGCTGACAGGAAGGTGACAGTAACTCAAATAACCACACGTTACAACAGTGGTGTGCAGAAGAGCATCTCTGAATGCAGAACACATTGAACCTTGAAGTGGATGGTCTACAGCAGCAGAAGACCACAAACATACACTCAGTGGCCATTAAATTAAGTACAGGAGGTACCTAATACAGTGGCTATTGAGTGTAATGCTGCAGGATTAATTTGAGTAAATCAAAATCACCTCACAATATCTCAGCGATATTCAGATTTAAAACATCAGCATGGTTTTATTTATTAATTACAGTTAGAGGCATTGCCAAAGACTTGGAGATAGCCATTCTGATTAGCATGAACACAAGGTAATCTGCTGCAAAAATAATAATGCCTTCAGAGAAAAGGTGTTTCTCCAACATTACGTGCAATCACTTAATGGTCCTTTGATGACTTATTGTTTAAAATTATTTCTAGTTCAAATTTCCAAATTTTCCAAAGATTTCCAAATGAGAAGCTGGGCCTCTAGGCCTGCACTAGCGAGTGTTTGGAAGAATGAGGGAGGATCTCATTGAAACCTACAGGAAATGGAAAGGCCTCTATGGAATGGATATATCCAGAAGGTGCTTCCTATGGACTTTTCCAAAGACCAGAGGGCACAGACTCAGAATAGAAGGACACTCCTTTAGAACAGAGATGAGGAAGAATATCTTTAGCCAGAAGGTGATGAATTTGTGGAATTCATTGCCTCACCCTGCTCTGATGACTATACCACTTCCCCACATGAAACCACCATGGTGGGCTTCACAGCTGAACAGGTGAGAAGGCAGCTGAAACGTCTCAACCCAAGCAAGGCTGCAGGACCGGGTGGTGTCAGTACCAGGGTGCTCAAAGCCTGTGCCCCTCAGCTATGTGGAGTACTTCGCCATGTCTTCAACCTGAGCCTGAGGCTCCGGAGGGTCCCTGTGCTGTGGAAGACGTCCTGCCTCGTCCCTGTGCCGAAGACGCCGCGCCCCGGCGGCCTCAATGACTACAGACCGGTGGCATTGACCTCCCACATCATGAAGAACCTGGAGAGGCTTGTTCTGGAGCTGCTCCGACCTATGGTCAGGCCACACTTAGATCCCCTCCAGTTCGCCTACCAGCCCCGACCAGGAGTTGAGGATGCCATCGTCTACCTGCTGAACCGTGTCTACGCCCCACCTGGACAAGCCAGCGAGCACTATGAGGGTCATGTTTTTTGACTTCTCCAGCGCGTTCAACACCATCCGCCCCGCTCTGCTGGGGGAGAAGCTGACAGCGATGCAGGTGGATGCTTCCCTGGTGTCATGGATTCTTGATTACCTGACTGGCAGACCACAGTACCTGTGCTTGCAACACTGTGTGTCCGACAGGGTGATCAGCAGCACTGGGACTCCACAGGGGACTGTCTTGTCTCCCTTTCTCTTCACCATTTACACCTCGGACTTCAACTACTGCACAGAGTCTTGTCATCTTCAGAAGTTTTCGGATGACTCTGCCATAGTTGGATGCATCAGCAAGGGAGATGAGGCTGAGTACAGGGCTACGGTAGGAAACTTTGTCACATGGTGTGAGCAGAATTATCTGCAGCTTAATGTGAAAAAGACTAAGGAGCTGGTGGTAGACCTGAGGAGAGCTAAGGTACCGGTGACCCCTGTTTCCATCCAGGGGTCAGGGTGGACATGGTGGAGGATTACAAATACCTGGGGATACGAACTGACAATAAACTGGACTGGTCAAAGAACACTGAGGCTGTCTATAAGAAGGGTCAGAGCCGTCTCTATTTCCTGAGGAGACTGAGGTCCTTTAACATCTGCCGGACGAAGCTGAGGATGTTCTACGAGTCTGTGGTGGCCAGTGCTATCATGTTTGCTGTTGTGTGCTGGGGCAGCAGGCTGAGGCAGACGCCAACAGAATCAACAAACTCATTCGTAAGGCCAGTGATGTTTTGGGGATGGAACTGGACTCTCTCATGGTGGTGTCTGAAAAGAGGATGCTGTCTAAGTTGCATGCCATCTTGGTCAATGTCTCCCAATGTCTCCCATCCACTACATAATGTATTGGGTGGGCACAGGAGTACATTCAGCCAGAGACTCCTTCCACCGAGATGCAACACAGAGCATCATAGGAAGTCATTCCTGCCTGTGGCCATCAAACTTTACAACTCCTCCCTTGGAGGGTCAGACACCCTGAGCCAATAGGCTGGTCCTGGACTTATTTCCTGGTATAATTTACATATTACTATTTAACTATTTATGGTTCTATTACTATTTATTATTTATGGAGCAACTGTAATGAAAATCAATTTCCCCTGGGATTAATAAAGTATGACTATGACTATGACTATGAGATGGCTGTGGAGGCCAGGGCATTGGATATATTTAAAGGGAAGGTTGATACATGCTTGATTTGTCAGGGCATTTCAGGAAGAAGACAGGAGAATGGGTTTGAGAGGGTAAATAAATCAGCCAGAATGAAATAGTGGAACAGACTCCATGGGTCGAATGCCCTTAAGGTGTTCTTATACCTTCTGGTCTTATGGTCAATGGAACTGGGCAGTTTGGTAGTGTGGTAGTTAGCGTAACACCATCACACACCAGTGACCCGGGTTCAACTCCCGCTGCAGTCTGTCAGGAGTCTGTATGTTCTCCCCGTGACCTCCTGGGTTTCTGCCCACATTCTGAAGACGTACGAGTGAGTAGGTTACTGGTGACATGGGGTAAATGGACAGTGAGGTTCACTGGTCTGAAAGGCCCTGTAACCGTGCTGTCTCTCTAAATCTAGAACTAGTCTCAGCAGCATGTCAAAAAACAGAAATCCCAGTCGGCAAAAAAATTTGGAGCTAAAAATTGAGATTTGTCACTGATGAAACGCCTTCATTTCTGAGAGTGAATTGGTAAACTGGTTTATTATTTCTACATGTACCGAGGTACGGTAGAAAAGTATTTTGCTTACCGTTCATACAGGTCATTTCATTACACCGTTCACTGAGGTAGAGCAGGGACACCATTAACAGTTACAGTTATGGAGAAAGGGCAGTGCAGGCAGACAATAAGGTGCAGGGTCTTAATGAGGTAGATTGTGAGGTCAAGAATTCATCTGATAGCACCAGGGGTCATAGAAACATAGAAACATAGAAAATAGGTGCAGGAGTAGGCCATTCGGCCCTTCGAGCCTGCACCACCATTTATTATGATCATGGCTGATCATCCAACTCAGAACACCGCCCCAGCCTTCCCTCCATACCCCCTGATCCCCGTAACCACAAGGACCATATCTAACTCCCTCTTAAATATAGCCAATGAACTGGCCTCAACTGTTTCCTGTGGCAGAGAATTCCACAGATTCACCACTCTCTGTGTGAAGAAGCTTTTCCTCATCTCAGTCCTAAAAGGCTTCCCCTTTATCCTCAAACTGTGTCCTCAAACTGTGACCCCTCGTTCTGGACTTCCCCAACATCGGGAACAATCTTCCTGCATCTAGCCTGCCCAATCCCTTTAGGATTTTATACGTTTCAATCAGATCCCCCCTCAATCTTCTAAATTCCAACGAGTACAAGCCCAGTTCATCCAGTCTTTCTTCATATGAAAGTCCTGCCATCCCAGGAATCAATCTGGTGAACCTTCTTTGTACTCTCTCTATGGTGAGGATGTCTTTCCTCAGATTAGGGGACCAAAACTGCACACAATACTCCAGGTGTGGTCTCACCAAGGCCTTGTACAACTGCAGTAGTACCTCCCTGCTCCTGTACTCAAATCCTCTCGCTATAAATGCCAGCATACCATTCGCCTTTTTCACCACCTTCTGTACCTGCATGCCCACTTTCAATGACTGGTGTATAATGACACCCAGGTCTCGTTGCACCTCCCCTTTTCCTAATTGGCCACCATTCAGATAATAATCTGTTTTCCTATTTTTGCTACCAAAGTGGATAACTTCACATTTATCCACATTAAATTGCATCTGCCATGAATTTGCCCACTCACCCAACCTATCCAAGTCACTCTGCATCCTCTTAACATCCTCCTCACAGCTAACACTGCCACCCAGCTTCGTGTCATCCGCAAACTTGGAGATGCTGCATTTAATTCCCTCATCCAAGTCATTAATATATATTGTAAACAACTGGGGTCCCAGCACTGAGCCTTGCGGTACCCCACTAGTCACCGCCTGCCATTCTGAAAAGTTCCCGTTTATTCCCACTCTTTGCTTCCTGTCTGCTAACCAATTCTCTATCCACATCAATACCTTACCCCCAATACCACGTGCTTTAAGTTTGCACACTAATCTCCTGTGTGGGACCTTGTCAAAAGCCTTTTGAAAATCCAAATATACCACATCCACTGGTTCTCCCCTATCCACTCTACTAGTTACATCCTCAAAAAATTCAATGAGATTCGTCAGACATGATTTTCCCTTCACAAATCAATGCTGACTTTGTCCGATCATTTCACCGCTTTCCAAATGTGCTGTTGTCACATCTTTGATAACTGATTCCAGCAGTTTCCCCACCACCGACGTTAGGCTAACCGGTCTATAATTCCCCGGTTTCTCTCTCCCTCCTTTTTTAAAAAGTGGGGTTACATTAGCCACCCTCCAATCCTCAGGAACTAGTCCAGAATCTAACGAGTTTTGAAAAATTATCACTAATGCATCCACTATTTCTTGGGCTACTTCCTTAAACACTCTAGGATGCAGACCATCTGGCCCTGGGGATTTATCTGCCTTCAATCCCTTCAATTTACCTAACACCACTTCTCTACTAACAAGTATTTCGCTCAGTTCCTCCATCTCACTGGACCCTCTGTCCCCTACTATTTCTGGAAGATTATTTATGTCCTCCTTAGTGAAGACAGAACCAAAGTAATTATTCAATTAGTCTGCCATGTCCTTGCTCCCCATAATCAATTCACCTGTTTCTGTCTGTAGGGGACCTACATTTGTCTTTACCAGTCTTTTCCTTTTTACATACCTATAAAAGCTTTTACAGTCAGTTTTTATGTTGCCTGCCAGTTTTCTCTCATAATCTTTTTTCCCCTTCCTAATTAAGCCCTTTGTCCTCCTCTGCTGAACTCTGAATTTCTCCCAGTCCTCAGGTGAGCCACTTTCTCTGGCTAATTTGTATGCTGCTTCTTTGGAATTGATACTATCAATAGTCTGATAACAGCAGGACCAAAGCCTGGTGGGACCTACCTTCAGCTTTTGTATCACCTGTCTGGTGGGAGAGGGGAGAAGAGAAAGTATCTGGGGTGGGTGTGGTTTCAATGATGCTGGCCGCTTTAAAGATTAAAGATAAAGATAAGCTTTATTTGTCACCTCAATGTCGAAACATCGAAACATATAGTGAAAAATGGCGTTTGCATAAAATCAGATTAGCGAGGATTGTGCTGGGGGCTCTCTGCAGAGGATGGTGCTGGGGAGAAGCCCAAAATTGTCACCACACTTCCAGCACCAAAGTAGCATTCCCACAGCTTCCTAACCAGTACGTCTTTGGAATGCAGAGGAAACCAGAGGCACAGAACAGACCTTTGGTCCACGATGTTGTGCCGACCCTCTAACCTGCTCTAAGGTCAATCTAATCGTTTCCTCCTACATAGCCCTCCATTTTTCTATCATCCATTTGCCTATCTAAGAGTCTCTTAAATGCCCTGAATGAACCTTGATCCTGGATTTGGAAATGGAGCAGAACTTGCTTGCAGTCTAATATTCTTCCACAATGAGGCCACGCTCAGGGTGGAGGAGCAACACCTCATAATACATCTAGGTAGCCTCCAACCTGATGGCATGAACATTGATTTATCCTTCCGAGATTTTTTTTCTTTCCTTTACCCCACATCCTTCCCTCTTCTTCAATTCCCTACTCTGGCCTCTTATCTCTTCTCCTCACCAGCCGATCACCTCCCCCACCTCCTTCCCTTTCTCCAAAGGTCCACTCTCTTCTCCTATCAGATTCCCTCTTCTCTTTCCCACCCACCTGGCTTCACTTATCACTTTCTAGCTTGTCCGCCTTCCCCTCCTCCCATCTTTTTATTCTGACATCTTCCTGCTTCCTTTCCAGTCCTGATGAAGGTTTTGGCCCAAATGATCAACAGCTTATTCCTCTCCATGGATGCTGCCTGACCTGCTGAGTCCCTGCAACATTTTGTGCAAGTTGCTCTGGATTTCTAGCGTCAGCAGAATCTCTTGTGTTTATAATTTATCTGATCAATGCTGCACCAAGGCAGGAACATTAAACAATTGTTTTTAATTTATCTTGAGGATAAATGTAATCGTTTCATATCGCGGCTTACAAGCCAAAAGTAAGATGGATATTTCCCACAAATTATGGTTATTTCTGAGTTAGGGACTTAAATCAATCTAACATTAGACAACTGTGGGCTGGAAAACCACCAGAGATTTGCATTACTCCCACATACAGACTGTGAAGATGCACAGACACTGCCTGACCTGCTGAGTTCCTCCAGCATTTTCTGTGTGTTGCTCTGGATTTCCAGCATCTGCAGAATTTTTTTGTTTTCAGGATGCACAAATCAATCACTGTACAAACTACTCACAAATAGTAGTTGTCACACTCAAATATAAAGTATTAACATGTTTAATCATGCCAAATTAATTATTCATGAGCTTTTATAATTAATATTAAAAGTATTTTGCAACAATAACCAATGCATTTAAACTTGCTGCAATTTTCTGATACAAAATGCATTTTTCTGCTTTAATGCCCTGGGGTTGGAGATCTGTCTGTGTCAGTGTGTGGGTGGGAGGAAGAGATAGGGAAGAAGCTTATTTTGTTGTTGTTTCATAGTTGATGTACAGACAATATAAAGCATAGAACATTACAGAACATTACAGCATATTACACCCCCTTCAGCCACATTACAGAACATTACAGCACATTACACCCACTTCAGCCACATTACAGAACATTACAGCACATTACACCCACTTCAGCCACATTACAGAACATTACAGCACATTACACCCACTTCAGCCACATTACAGAACATTACAGCACATTACACCCCCTTCAGCCACAATAATGTGCCAATCTTATAACCCCTCCCTCCCACAGAGCTCTCCATTTTTCTATCATCCATGTGTTTACCCAAGAGTTTATTAAATGTCCCTAAGAAGGCGGGATGAGAAGAAGGCGGGAAGAGAAGATGGTGGGATGAGAAGATGGCGGCGCAACGCAGCTCGCAGTGGCCACTCCGGTGAATGATATCTGTTACTTGTCAAGTAGGGTGCCGTGCACAATCCTGATTTGATGCAGACAGACGTGAGAGGAACATCTGGTGAAACTTCTGAAATGCCTGCTTCGCTGCCGCTGCTACTGTGTGATCCAGGATCTCCGGAGGGGAAGGCCCCAAGTCCTCGGCTTTGCTTGTTGCTCGGCGGCCGGGGCGGGGTCGAAGCGCTCGGCAGAGATGGAGCTCGGTGCTCAGTGTCAGAGGGCTGGTCGGAGGCTCAAAGTTTTCGGACGGACTCAGAGTCGGCTGCGGTCGGGTGCTTCCAATGCATCGGCAAGTTTGCGGCACTTGGAGTTCATGGCAGGGAGAGTTTCTCCCTTCTACCGTCTGTGTGAGGTGATGGGGTTATCGGGACTTGAGACTCTTTTTTTACCGTGCCCATGGTCTGCTCTTTATCAAATTATGGTATTGCTTTGCACTGTTGTAACTATATGTTATAATTATGTGGTTTTGTCAGTTTTAGTCTTGGTTTGTCCTGTGTTTCTTGTGAGATCATTCTGGAGGAACTTTGTATCATTTTTTAATGCATGCATTTCTAAATGACAATAAATGAGGACTGAGTGTCCTCATAATCTAATCTAATTTATCTGTCCCTACCACCTCCTTGGCAGAACAATCCACACACCCAACACCCTCTGTGTGAAGGATTTATAATCTCCTCCAAGCACCTTAAAATTAAGGTTGCCATGTATCGGCTATTTCTGTCTTTGGAAGAAGTTTCTAGCTGTCCACTGATGTGCTTCGTCTCACCCTTCTACACCTTGCTGGTTTCTATCTTGTCCTGCAGAACATTGTAGCCATGCTCTGCTGGCCCCAGAATGTGTGGCAACACTTGCCCCCAACACATTCTTGAGTTTGGATGTTGATGCAAACATTGCATTTCACTGTATCTTTCAACGTGCAGTAATGTGCAAAAGTCTTAAGCACATAGATATAGCTGGGATGCCTAGTACTTTTGCACAGTACACTATTTGTCAAGGAAGAGCAGAGAGCAAGTTTGTAAATCTGATGGGAGCAAAGGATGTTGGGAATGGCAAGGGTGGAGTACCGCCTGAGGGGTGTGGGACAGGTGGCAGAGAAAGAGTGCCAAGGACTGGGGGTGGCACAGGTGCAGACACACCCAACCCTGAGACACCAAGTAAGATCATTTGATTGCAAACAATTGGTTTATTGATAATTACGCAATGGCTCGCTGGTGCTTCCCAGGCCCTCCCCTCTCCCTTCCCCTTTTCCCAACCATGATTCCCCTCTCCCTGCCCTCTTCCCATTCTCAGTCCACAAAAGAGACCCATATCAGAATCAAGTTTATCATCATTCACATATGTCACGAAATTAGATTTTTTTGTGGCAGCAGTACAGTGCAATATCTAACTTTACTACAGTACCGTGCAGGAGTCTTAGGCATTCTGACCACGTATATGTGCCTGAGAGTTTTGCACAGTAACGTATATTAAAAAATAAACAAGTAGCACAGAAAGAAAGCAAAAATTGTGAGGTAGTGTTCATGTGTTCATGGGCTGTTCAGAAATCTGATGCATTTATAAGAAGGATCTTGGAAGAAGGGTCTCAGCCTGAATCGTTGACTCTTTATTCCTCTCCATAGATGTTACCTGACCTGTCGTTTGTGTGTGTTGCTCTGGATTTCTGGTGTCTGCAGAATATCTTGTGTTTATGATGCATTCATAATTTCACTTTCACTTGAGTGCTGAGGAAATAGATCTGATGTATTAGTGAGGCAATTGTGTTGAGCATTATCATTGGAGCTGGGAAGGATTTCTATGTGCCTGAAGCTCAGAAATGCTGTTCTAGAAACAGCTCCATTTCTCTTTAGGGTCCCAAGAGCCAACAGTATCAACTATCAGTGATTTTGTTGTCCCTCAGTCCTGAACAATCTTTATATTTCTCTGTTATTTATCACACACACACACACACACACGTCATCATCACCATCATGTGCTGCGTCATATTGACGTGGGAAGTCATGGCCTTATCCATGACCATGAGTGATCTTAGCAATTTTTCTACCTCTATCAAATCTCCCTTATTCACTTGCATTCCAGGGAATAAATTCTGAACCTATCAAAACCTTCCCTATAAGATATTACATATTTAAAGTCATGAAGGGTCTGTGTGGATTAGAGAGAGAGAGAGAAACACTGTCCCCTGCAAAAGGCTGAGCAGTGCCTTTACAAGACAGGTGATCCCAGTCGCTATCAATACTCTCAGAGATGGTCTGCCTGGCATCAGTGGTCGCATGACCAGGACTTGTGATATGCACCAGCTGTTCACACGACCATCCGCCAGCTGCTCCCATGTCCTCATGTGTCCCTGATCGGGCGGGGGTGGCGGGGGGCTAAGCCGGTGCTACACCTTGCCCAAGGGTGACCCACAAGAGTGAACTGGGCCGGCCTATCCCACCCGTCACCCTCTCGTAACAGCTTCCTTTACCTCCCTTTCCAATACTTCCAGGGACATTGTCTTCACTGCTTTTATTTGTAGCTCATTCCTAGTCCCAACCAATCACTGTGGAAATACTTTGATCCACTTTGGATTCTCCGAACAATCAGCTTCCTTCTCACATCTTTTGCAGGGGACAGCCTTTCTCTCTCTCCCTAATCCACATGGACCCCCTTCATGGTTTTAAATATGTCACATTTTATAGGGAAAGTTCCATTAATTTAGAGTTTATTCCCTGGAATGGAAGTGAATAAGGGAGATTTGATAAAGATACAGTATACAAAAATGGTATAGAAAGGTTAAATACGAGCAGATTTTTTCCACTGAGGTTGTGTGAGACCAGAACTAGAGGTCATGGGTTAAGGGTGAAAGGTGAAATATTTTAGAGAAATCTGAGGAGGAAGTTCTTCACTTTGAGGGTGGTGAGAGTGTGGAATGAGCTGTCAGCAGAAGTGGTGGCTGATTTCAGAATTTAAGAGAAATTTGGATAAGTGCATGGATGGGAGGGTTATCGAGGACTATGGTTCAGGTGCAGGTGGATGGGACTAGGCGTATTAATAGTTCAGCATGGACTAGGTGGGCCAAAGGGCCTGATTCTGTATTGTAGTGCTCTAAGACTCTAAACCCAGCCAGTCTCCTTTGTCTCAGATCTTTCTATATCACAGAAGCCCCTTACCCCCAGAATCAATTCTGTATCCTCTCCAAAGCCGTTATGTCTTTCCTGAAGTGTGGCATTCACAGCCAGATATAATATTCCAAACAAACCCCTTGCAATAGCTTAACTTGACTTCCTTAGTCTTGTATTCTGTCACTGGGAATACGCCTACACCATTTTATGACGAGGGTGCAGTACTGCTGTTTACCAGTACTTACACAACCCCACAGGGTCTATGGATGTTGTAAGCACAAGAGATTCTGCAGATGCTGGACATCCATAGCAATGCTAAGGAACTCAGCAGGTCAGACAGCACCTATGGAGAGGAAGGGTCTCAGCCCAAAACATTGACTGTATATTCACCTCCACAGATGTTGCCTGCCTTCTGAGTTCCTCCAGCACATTGTGTGTGCAGCTAATGGATGTTTGGAAGTTTACAACCAGGTTCTCTGCAGTTTGCTCTCTCTCTTCCCCCAGCAGTCTGTTTGGATCCAATCACAATAGAAGACACAACAGTGGCTATATTTCATTTGAAATCTGAGGTGATGTGATATGTCAGCAAATCCTCCAGCAAATTCCGACAGATATACTGTGGAGAGCATACCAACTGGTTGGATCAGCATCTGGTAGGGAGAGGTCATTGCACAGGATTGAAAAATACAACGGAGGGTTTTAAACTCAGCCAGCTTCATCAGGAACACTAGGTTCCCCACTATTGAGGACAACTTCAAAGGACGATGCTTCAAGAAGGCAGCATCCATCGTTAAGGACCCTCATCACCCGGGACATATCATCTTCTCATTGCAATCATCATGGAGGAGGTACAGGAACCTGAAGACACACACTCAATGTTTTAAGAACAGCTTCTTCCCCTCTGCCATCAGATTTCTGAATAGACTCACTATTTTTGCTTTTTTACACTACTGATTTGGTTTATATATATATTTCTTATTGCAAGTTATAGTACAGTATATTTTATGTATTTCACAGTCCAAAGTTCAAAGTGAATTTATTATCTAAGTATATATATGAGCATATACAACCTTTGTGGGCATACTCAGTAAATTCATACTAGAATAATAATCATAATAGAATTAATGAAAGACCACACCAATTTGGGCATTCAATCAGTGTGTAAACAACAACAAACTGTACAAATACAAAAAGAAAGAAATAATAATAATAAATAAATAAGCAATAATTATAGAGAGCATGAGATGAAGGGTCCCTGAAAATGAATCCATTGGTTGTGGGAATATTTCAGCGATTGGGGTGAGTGAGGTTATCCCCTTTGGTTAAGAACCTGATGGTTGAGGAGTTGAGGGGTTAACTGTTCATGAACCTGGTGGTGTGGGTCCTGAGGATCCTATACCTCCTTCCTGAAAGCAGCAGTGAGAAGAGAACATGACCTGGGTGGTGGAGGTCCCTGATGATGGATGCTGCTGTCCTGTGACAACACTCCGTGTAGATGTGCTCAATGGTGGAGAGGGCTTTACTTGTGATGGACTGGGCCGTATGCACTACTTTTGTAAGATTTTTTTGTTCAAGGGGCATTGCTATTTCCCTACCAGGCTGTGATACAACCAGTCAATATACTCCCGATGACACAGCTATAGAAGTTTCTCAAAGTATTAAATGTCATACCGAATATTCGCAAACTCCTAAGGTAGTAGCAGCATTGTCGTGCAGTTTTTGTAATTGCACTTGTGTGCTGGGCCCAAGTCTGATCCTTTGAAATGATAACACCTAGGAACTTAAAGCTGATGCCCTCTCCTCCTCTGATTCTCCAATGAGGACTGGCTCATGGACCTCTGGTTTCCTCCTCCTGAAGTCAGCAATCGGCTTCTTAGTCTTGCTGACATTCTGTGAGAGATCGTTGTTGTGGCACCACTCAGCCAAAGTTTTCAATCTCCCTCCTATATGCTGATTCATCACCACCTTTGATTCATTCCACAACAGTAGTGTTGTCAGCAGACTTAAATATGACATTGGAGCTGTGCTTAGCCACACTGTTGTAAGTGTAAGGTGAGTAGAGCAGGGTGCTGAGCACACTGCCTTGTGGTGTACCTGTGCTGATGGAGATCGTGGAGGAGAAGTTGCCAATCCAATGTGACTGGGGTCTGCAGGTAAGATTGGTAAGGTTTGTTTACTAACTTATTTATGGTAATATTACTGTTGGGCACGTGGCCCAGTGGTAAAGGTGTTCGTCTAGTGACCTGAAGGTCGCTAGTTCGAGCCTCAGCTGAGGCAGCGTGTTTGTGTCCTTGAGCAAGGCACTTAACCACACATTGCTCTGCGACAACATCGGTGCCAAGCTGTAGGGGTCCTAATGCCCTTCCCTTGGACAACATCGGTGGCGTGGAGAGGGGAGACTTGCAGCATGGGCAACTGCCGGTCTTCCATACAACCTTGCCCAGGCCTGCGTCCTGGAAACCTTCCAAGGCGCAAATCCATGGTTTCATGAGACTAACAGATGCCTATAATAATTACTTTATGTATTGAGTGTGAATTATATTTACTTTAGTGATTTATTACATTTATTACTGGTTTATTGTGTTTATTAATTTCTTGTGTTTATTATACGTACACGTTGTGCACTTTGCTCCAGTGGAAAGTTGTTACATTTTCTTGGGGGCATACTCAATAAATAAAAGAAACACAATAGAATTAATGAAAGGCCACGCCCAACAAGAAGGATAACAAGCAATGTACAAAAAAATATATAAATAAACAATAAATATCAAGAACATGAGATGAACAGTCCTTGAGAGTGAGTCCATAGGCTGTGGGAACATTTCAATGATGGGTGAGTGAAGTTGAGTGAAGTTATCCCCTTTGGTTGAAGGGCCAGATTGCTGAGGGGTAATAACTGTTCCTGAACCTGGTGGGGTGGGACCTGAGGCTCCAATACCTTCTCCTGATGTAGCAGTGAGATGAGAGCATGGCTGGAAAGATGGGGGAAAGGAGATAGGCAGCCCGTGCAGATTACTCCTGTGGCCATTCCCCTCAACAACGGGAATACTGTTGGGGGGGGGGCGATCTAGCAGAGAAAAGCCACAGCGGTCAGGTCTCTGGCACCGAGTCTGGGTCTGTGGCTCAGAAGAAAGGACTGGAGAAGAGGCAAGCTGTAGTGTTAGGGGACTCATTGGTTAGGGGAACCGAAGGGAGGCTTGGTGGATGGGAATGAGATTGCAGGACGGTATGTTGCCTCCTGGGTCCCAGGGTCAGGGACATCTTGGATCAAGTCCACAGCAGTCTTAAGTGTAAGAGTGAACAGCCAGAGACCGTGATCCAAGGAGGCACCAGTGACGTGTGTAGAGTGGGTGACGAGCTCCTGCAAAGCGAGTTCAGGGAGTTAGGCGCTAAGTTCAAGGACAGGACCACCAGGGTTATGATCTCAGGGTTGCTACCCTTGCCACATGCTAGTGAGGCCAGGAATGGGAAGATCACACAGTTTAACACGTGGCTAAGGAGGGAAGGTTTCAGTATTTTGGATCATTGGGCTCTCTTCTAGGGAAGTTGGGCCTGTGCAGAAGAGACGGTTTGCACCTGAACTGGAGGGAGACTAATATCCAAGCGGGAAGGTTTTCTGGTGCTGCATGTGAGAGGTTAAACTAGAGTTGCGGGGGGATGGGAACTAGAGTGCCAGAACATAGAGTGAAGTGGTTGTGGTAACACAATTGAATTTATTTAAGTCTTACATCCATCCCACGATGTGAGGGAGTAAAAATCTTCACTTTATGACTCCGTTGCAACGTACAGACATTTGAATTTATAAGTCTAACGGCTTGCAGAGAGAAGCTGTCCCTTAGCCTGTTGGTCCTAGCTTTAATGCTGTGGTGGCGTTTGCCAGATGGAAGAAGTTGGAACAGTTTATGGTTGGGGTGGCTGGAGTCTCTGATGATCTTACAGGCCTCCTTTAAGCACCTGCTGCTGTACATGTCCTCAATGGAGGGAAGTTCAAGTCCACAGATGCATTGGGCTATCCGTACCACTCCCTGCAGTGCCCAGTGATCGAGGTTGGTGCAGTTCCCGTACCAGGCGGTGATACAGCCAGTGAGTATGCTCTCAATGGTGCCCCTGTAGAAGGTCTTGAGGATTTCAAGGCTCATGCTGAACTTCTTCAGTCGCCTGAGGTGAAGAGAAGCTGTTGTTTTTTTTTACCACACAGCCAGTATGTACAATCCAGGTGAGATCTTCAGTGATGCGTATACTGAGGAACTTGAAAATACTGACCCTCTCAACTGCAGATCCACTTATGTCTCTGTTTCTCCTGTGATCCACCATCAGCTCTTTTGTTTTTTTGGATACTGAGGGAGAGGTTGTTATCCCAGCACCACTGCTGATCAATGTTGTATCATCTGCAAAATTGGTCAGCAGATTGGAGCTGTGTGTGGCAGTGCATTCGTGGGTGTAAAGAGATTAGAGGAGGGGACTCAAGGCACAACCCTGGGGGCACCTGTGTTGAGGGTCAGAGGGGCAGAGGTGAGGGAGCCCATTCTTACCACTTGTCGGCGCTCCGAATAGGAATTCTAGGATCCAGCTACACAAGGTGGGGTGCAGGCTGAGGTCTCTGAGGTTCCTGTCAAGTCTGGAGGGAATTATGGTGCTAAACCATAGTCCAGGAACAGAATTCTAACATATGCATCCCTCTTCTCCAGGTGAGTGAGGACAATGTGTAGTGTTGTGGCTATGGCGTCATCAGTAGAGCGGTTCCGTCGGTAGGCGATCTGTAGGGAGGTCTAGTATGATGGGTAGCATGCTGTAGATATAGTCTTTAACCAGCTCCTCAAAGCATTTGCTTATAATTGAGGTGAGTGTGACAGGGCATCAACTGTTCAGGCATGCTACCTTGGTCTTCTTAGCTACAGGGACAATTTGAAACAGGAGGGCACTTCACACTGGGAGAGGGAGAGGTTAAAAATGTCTGTAAACACACCAGCCAGCTGTTCAGCACACACTTTGAGGACCCACCCTGGGATGCCGTCCAGCCCCGCTGCCTTGCGGTTGTTGACATGTTGGAATGTTCTATGTACCTCAGCCTCGTCAGGTCTCGTCAGTGGCTCTCCTCGGGGGTTCAGTCTTATCAACCTCGAATCAAGCATGAAAAGCATTTAGCTTGTCCGGGAGTGAGGTGACAATGTTGACTGTACTGCTGCGTTTCCTCTTGAAGTCGGCAGTGGAAGAAAGATGTTGTTAAGCCTACGTGCAAAGTCAGGAATGAATAGGTCGAGCTGCATATATTTCAATGCAAGGAGTATTGTAGGAAAGGCGGGCGAGCTTAGGACGTGGATCAGCAGTTGGAATTGTGACATCGTGGATGTTAGTGAGACTTGGTTGCAGGAGGGGCAGGACTGGCCGCTCAGTTTTCTGGGGTTTTAGTGTTTTAGGTGTAACAGGATAGAGGGATTAAAAGGAGAAGAGTGGCTTTACAAGTCAGGAAAATATCACAGCAGTGCTCAGTCATAACAGACTAGAGAACTTGTCTAGTGAGGCTTTATGGTTAGAACTGAAGGAATAAGAAGGGTATGACCACGTTATTGCCATTATATTATAGACCACCTAACAGTCTGCAGAATTTAGAGGAGCATATTTGTAGAGAGATCACAGACTGTTGGAAGAAACATAAGGTTGTGATAGTAGGTGATTATAACTTTCCACACATTGTCAGAGACTCCCGTTCTGTAAAAGGACCAGATTGGATAGAGTTCGTCAAATGTGTTCAGGAAAGTTTCCAGAGTTACTACATAGAGGTCCCAGTGAGGGAGTGTGCAACACTAGATCTCCTATTGGGGAATGAGACGGGGCAGGTGACAGAAGATTGTGTAAGGGGACACTTTACACCTGGTGATTATAAAGCTATTAGTTGCAAAGTAATTATGGAAAAAAAAATAGGTTTGGTCCTTGGGTTGAGATTCTAAATTGGAAAAAGGCCAATTTTGATGGTATCGGAAAGGATCTGGCAAGTGCTGACTGGGGTGGGTTGTTTTCAGGTAAGGGTGTCTTGGTAAATGGGAGGCCTTCAAAAGTGGAATTTTGAGAGTACAAAGCCTGTATGTGCCAATCAGAATAAAAGACAAGGATAACAGGTTTAGGGAACCTTGGTTTTTGAGAGATATTGAGGCTCTGGTTAAGAATAAAGGAGGTGAATTGCAGATATAGGCAGGTAGGAGTAAATGAAATGCTTGAGGAGTGTAAGAAATGCAAGAGAACACTTAAGGAAATCAGGAAGGCTAAACAAAGGCCTGAGGTTTCTCTAGCAGACAAAGTCAAGGAGAATCCCAAGGGATTTTACAGGTACAGTATATTAAAAGCAAAGGATAGCAAGGGACAAAATTGGTCTTCCAGAAGATCAGAGTAGTAATCAATAGATGGGGGAGATCTTAAGTGGAGTTTTTTGCATCTATATTTACTCGGGAGATAGGCACAGCGTATATAGGAGTGAGACAAAGCAGCAGTGCGGACGTGGACCCTGTACAGATTACAGAGGAGGTGGTGTTTGCTACCTTGAGGCAAATCAGGGCGGATAAATCCCTAGGTCCTGACAAAATGTTCCCTCAGACCCTGAGGGATGCAAGTGCAGAATTGCATGGGCCCTAGCAGAGTTATTTAAAACATCCTTGGGTCTTGATAGGTCTTGCCTAAGCAATCTTAGAAAGTTTTGTGAGGTAGTTACCGGGAAAGCTGAGGAAGGAGAGGCAGTGGATGTTGTATACATGGACTTTAGATTAAGATTTGACATGGTCCTGTATGGGAGGTTGCACAAGAAAATTCAATTTCTTGGCATTCAAGATGGGGTGGTAAATTGGATTAAACATTAGCTTCAAAGGAGAAGCCAGAGAGTGGTAGTAGCTGGTTGTCTCTCTGACTGGAGACCTGTGACCAGTGGTGTGCCACAAGAATAGGTACTGGGTCCGTTGTTGTTTGCCATCTACATCAATGATCTAGATGAAATGTGGTCAACTAGATCAGCAGATTTGTGGATGACACCAAGATTTGGGTCAGCAGGGAAGGCTATCAAGCTTGCAGCAGGATCTGGACCAGCTGGAAAAATGGACTGAAAAAATGACAGATGGAACTTAGTGAGGTGTTCTACTTTGTGAGGAGCTACCAGGGTAGATCTTACACAATGTGTGGGAGGGCACTGTGGAATACAGTAGAAAAAAGGGATCAGGGAATACAGGCCAATTTTTTTTTGGAAGTGACATCACAGGGATGTAAAAAAAACTTTTGGCTCATTGGTTTCCATAAAACAGTGTATTGAATACAGAAGTTAGGACGTTATGTTAAGGTCACACGGGAATAACACACAAACACCTTACAGACGGCGCAGGACTTGAACGCCAGAAAGCCCTGAGCTGTATAGGTGTCATGCTAACCATAACACTTGATGACTTAGTCCACCCAGCTCATCGTCACCACAACACTGGCCATTTTCTAGTCCACTCAGCTCATCGACACCACAACACTGACCGTTCTCTAGTCCACCCAGCCACTGGACACCACAACACTGGCCATTCTCTAGTCCACCCAGCCACTGGTCACCACAACACTGGCCGTTCTCTAGTCCACCCAGCCATTGGACACCACAACACTGGCCGTTCTCTACTCCACCCAGCCACTGGTCACCACAACACTGGCCATTTTCTAGTCCACCCAGCTCATCGACACCACAACACTGGCCGTTCTCTAGTCCACCCAGCCACTGGTCACCACAACACTGGCCGTTCTCTAGTCCACCCAGCCACTGGACACCACAACACTGGCCGTTCTCTAGTCCACCCAGCCACTGGTCACCACAACACTGGCCGTTCTCTAGTCCACCCAGCCACTGGACACCACAACACTGGCCATTCTCTAATCCACCCAGCCACTGGACACCACAACACTGGCTGTTCTCTAATCCACCCAGCTTATCGACACCACAACACTGGCCATTCTTTGTAAACCTACACTTGTCCCATCTATTTTCTTTTCTCATTTTCTGCTTTTTTAGTGATGGCACCTTGTGTTTCATTCATGTGGTGAGTCTAGTCTTATCTGTTCCAAACAGTTGCTCCAGACCTCTAGCTAATCATCTCATTTCACGGATGTGCAATTCTCTGCCACACTTCCAGCTTCTCTCCTGTTACCTTTGATGGGAGACAGGAATGGCTTTTCACGTTCAAGCTGTGAGACTAATTCCCTGAGCCCTGTTACTTTCCTTCGGAACCGAAGCCAACTTTCCTAAATGAACATTACGGGCCATTTGTTCAGCCTGTATAATAAATCTCACCAGCAATAACTGGTACTGTGGCCATCCAAAAATGCAATTAATGATCTCTGAGGAGAATGAGGGAATATTGTGTTTGTTACATAACTCCATCACTGGCATGCCATAAAAGCTATCGTATTGTATAGTATCAAGACAAACCACCAGGGGATAATTAAAGACATTAAGTTTAATGGTCTGTAATCATTCAGATCTTGCAAAGGAAGGAGATAACAAGATGAATTGGGTCCGAGTTAGACAAAAAATTGGACTAGAAATCTGTATTTGATTCTTTAAGTGTACAGACACTAATAATCTGAATCCTCATCAGAAAAGCTTTCCAAACAAGTTAGAACAATGCCACAGAGCTTTTCTGCTATCATTAGATATCACAAAGTAGGTTTAAGAAGGCCAGGATATTGCAAATATCTTTGCATATATCCTAAGTACGTGTTCAATTCTTTACTCAAGTCCAGTTTATTGTCATTTAACTATATACATGTATACCACCAAATGGCACAATGTTTCTCCGGACCAGGGTGTAAAGCACAGTAGTACACATAACGCACATTTAACACACAATAACTCTGGCTGGAAAGTACGAATTAAGTCTACAAATGAATTCCACAGATATGAACAAAGTAAAGTGCAGAAATTAAATACTGTAGTGTACAATACAAATTATCCGGTGAAACTTCAAATGTGATGCGGCAGGGAGTTCAGAAGCTTAATGGCCTGAGGGAAGAAGCTGTTTCCCATCCTGACCGTTCTTGTCTCTATGTGTCGGAGACTCCTGTCTGATGGTAGAAAGTCAAAGAGGATGCTGGATGGATGGGATCCTTGATAATACTAAGGGCCCTGCATACGCAGCGCTCCTGATAAATGTCCCCGAATGATGGCAGGGAGACCCTTATAATCCTCTCGGCCATTCTCACAGTCCTTTGAAGGGACTTCTGGTGGAATCTCTGATGCTCCATGCCAGATGGAGATGCAGCTTGTCAATGATGAAAGTTAAAGAGAAATTGTCCAAAGCAGTGTCAGTTACAAAATTCAAGTGGTTCAGGAAGGTGTTGTGACTGTGAGTTCCCCAATTTAGATTTAATCCTGGTTAGCGAGACACTTAGTGCATTCTGGAGTCTGGAGTTCAATTCCGCTGCTGTCTATAAGGAGTTTGCACGTTCTCCCTGTGACTCACGTCTGTTTCCTCCCTCAGTCCAACGATGTTGAGTAGTAGATTAATTGGCCATTGTAAATTGTCCTGCGATTAGGTTAGGGTTAAATAATATTAAATAGGAGTCCTGAAGAAGGGTCTTGGTCTGAAACATTGACTATCTGTTCATGTTCATAAATGCTGTCTGACTTACGGAGTCTTCCAGCATTTTATAAGTTGCATTAAATAGGTGGGTTGTTGGGGAGTGCAGCTTGTCAAGCTGGAAGGCATTGTTCTGAGCTGCATCTCCAAATAAAATTAAAACAAATCAGAAAATATTTTTTATGATGGGCAGCCCATAAGGACTGAAGTGAATTCTTGACACTAATCTTCAGCAAAGTAGATGCACAAACATGTTCCAAATCTACCAGGGATTATTACCGAATGACCATGCCTGCTTCTTGGTGGATAACAGCCGTGAAATATTGAAAGCTTGTCAATCACTTGGTTCAATTGCAAGATACAAATAAAAGCAGCCATAAATTATGAACAGCTGATTGATTAGTTGTCTTTGTCTAAAACAAATATACCTATTGCTTACTAACTTCCCACTGTTCAAAAACAACTTCCTTCCTTTGACAAAGTTGGCTTAGTCTCAGTGTGAAGAGAATAAGACATTGTGACTCACGGAAATATGTAAGGAAATTTAGCTTAAAACGAATTTCCATCAAAGAGTTGAATGATGCGATCTGTGACAAGGTGCTAAGTTAAACTGCTCCTGTGATACACTGTGTCACAGGGCAGAAGCTACTGCAGCCTTCACACCTCAGGAGTAACAAGGAGAAACATTGTTTTGGATTTGATTCTCCAGATTGTTAACCATGGGCCTCAGTAGAGAACTGTAGACTTTCTCACTTCCCTTTTCTCCTCTATAAGGATCCAGGATCAAGTCCTCATATTCAAACTGTGAGGCAAATTTCCTCAGTCATATCGGTTTACTCTCCCTGTGAAATAAAGACAATTCTCTCAACCAAGTGAATATTAGATTAGATTAGATTAAATTCAACTTTATTGTCATTGTGCTGAGTACAGATACAAAGCCAATGAAATGCATTTAGCATCTGACCAGAAATGCAAAGAATAGTGTTATTTACAAAATAACTGTGAATAATAAAAGTGCTACAACACACAAATATAAAAGTACTGAGACAGTACAATATGGATGCAATACTGCTTAGCGCTGTGATGTGAGGTATACTGGGACTGTGATATTTTGGATGCTTCCCAATAGGCTCAGCTCTCGGCTGAATGACCCGTCATGTTTATAAGACCATAAAACTTAAGAGCAGAATTAAGCCAATGAGTCTGCTCTGCCTTTCCATCATGGCTGATTTATTTTCCCCCTTGATCCCACTCGCCTGCCTTCTCCCTGTAATCTTTGACGCCCTGACTATTCAAAGGCTTCTCAACCTCCATTTCAAGTGTACTCAATGGCTCAGCCTCCACAGCTGTCAGTGACAATGGATTCCACAAATTCACCACCTCTGGGTAAAGAAATTCCTCCTCATCTCTGATCCAAAGGGACACCTCTCTATTCTGAGGCTGTGCCCTCTGGTCCTAGATTCCCTTACTGCTGGAAACATCCTCTCCATATCCACTCTATCTCGGTCTTTCAATATTTGATAGGTTTCAATAAGATCCCTCCATATTCTTCTAAACTCCAGCGAGTACAGGCACAGAGCCATCAAACTCTCCTCATATGTTAACCCTTTCATACCCTGGGATCACTCTCCTGAGCCTCCTCCAGACCCTCTCCAATGGCAGCACTTCCTGTTCACCAGAGCTTCCTGTCCATCTCCTCATTGATGGTGGTTTATGAGGTGATGCTGAAGAAATCTGGGCAAGGAACTGTGAGTCTAGGAGTCCTGGCCTTGGGGTCAGAGGGCTGAAAATGGTCTTGGGGTTCAGTGCCTGTCTCCGTGTGAGGGGTTGGAAAGGACCTTGTTTTGCTGTTGTTGCCCTGTGTTGTTCTGTAATGTTGCTTGTGGTGTTCTGCTGAGCGTTCAGAGTATGCTGTGTTGGCACTGGAATATGTGGTGGGGCTTGCAGGCTGCCCCCAGTGCATTCTTGTGTGTGTTGGTTGCCAATACTAGTTACACATTTCACTGTACATTTCGACATGGATGTGATAAATAAATCTGGAATCTAAAATCTGCAATTTGCCCAGCAGGAATGTGTGAGTGTTGCTCAAGACAGCACCTTTAAAATATGAGCAGGCAGATCTCCAGTGCTGCATTCCAGACTGAACAAGAGCATCCGGGACACAAGGTTCACCCAGTCTCACTCAGTTACAGTCAGCAGAACCTGCATTGCCAAGGTTTCAGGTGGGTTCTCGGGGAGAAACCCACCCAGTTTCCCTTCAGATGTGAGCAAGACTCACTCTCACACTGAATCTATTCACCTGTTCACTCACACAACAGTCCCATTCAGAACCTGTTCACACATTGAAACTCACATTTGCACACTCAAACTCACACACTCAGAGTCACATTCAGAATCTGTTCACACACTGAAACTCACAACCTGAAACTCACTCTCACACTGAAACTCACACTCAGACTTTGAAAATTACACTCTCACACAAAGTCCCACTCACACAAACTCCCACTCACACATTGACATATGTAAACTCACCCTCACACTCAATCTCACACTCATATGCTGAAACTCACACTCACACACTGGAAGTCATACTCACACTGAACCTCACATTCAGACATTGAAACTCACACTGACACACTGAAACTCACACTCAGACATTCAAAATCACACACACACTGAAACATGCACTCACGCACTGACATATGTAAACTCACACTCACACTGAAACTCACACTCACACACTGGAAGTCATACTCACACTGAACCTTACATTCAGACATTGAAACTCACACTGACACACTGAAACTCACACTCAGACATTCAAAATCACACACACACTGAAACATGCACTCACGCACTGACATATGTAAACTCACACTCACACTGAAACTCACCCTCACACACTGAAACACACACTCAATCTCACATATGCTGAAACAGACACTCACACACACAAACTCACACTCAATCACTGAAACTCATTTTCACACACTCACACACTGAAACTCACACTTACACTCATGCTCACACATTAACTCACGCTCATGCTGAAACTCACACACACACTAACTCATGCTCACGCTGAAACTCACACTCGCACACTGACACTAATACACCATAAGCCAAAGGAGCAGAGTTAGAGTATTCGACCTATTGAGTCTGCTCTACCATTCCATCATTTTTCTGATCGATCTAGACCGCACTCACCACTTTCCGTAGGTTTTTCCATTGAGAAGATGGTGGACGTGGCCCAGTCTAACACAAGCAATGCTCTCCCCACCTCTGAGCACATCTACATGGAGCACTGTACCCCACATCAGGAACTCCCTCCATCCAGGCCATGCCCTCTTCCTGTTACTACCACTGGGCAGGAAGTACTGAAGTGATCTCAGTCCTCCTGAGTGTGACTACATTGTCCCAATAAATTCTGCTTCCACTCAATTACTCCTACGTCACGAGTCAGCTAGTCAGACTCCTGCTCCTCTGTTGAGCATGTCAGGAGAGACAGGGAGTCTGCAGAAGCACTGGACAGGTTGGGAGAGCGGGCAAGGAAGTGGCAGGTGGAATACAGCATAAGGAAACGTGCGATCATGCATTCTGGTAAGAACAATAAAGGTGTAAGCTATTTTCTAAATCAAGTCAAGTCAAGTTTATTGTCATTTCGACCATAAGCTGCTGGTACAGTACACAGTAAAAACGAAACAATGTTCCTCCAGGACCCTGGTGCTACATGAAACAACACAAAACTGCACTAGACTATGTGAGACAGCACAAGGCTACACTAGACTACGTAAAACAACACAAAAACTGCACTAGACTACAGACCTGCACAGGACTACATAAAGTGCACAAAACAGTGCAGGACAGTACAATAATTAATAAACAAGACAATAGGCACAGTAGAGGACAAATTACAATATAATAGTAAAAGACGTAGATGTCAGTCTAGACTCTGAGTATTAAGGAGTCTGATGGCTTGGAGAAAGAAACTGTTACATAGTCTGGTCATGAGAGCCCGAATGTTTCGGTGCCTTTTGCCAGATGGCAGGAGGGAGAAGAGTTTGTATGAAGGGTGCATGGGGTCCTTCACAATGCTGTTAGCTTTGTGGGTGCAGCGTATGGTGTAAATGTCTGTAATGGCGGGAAGAGAGACCCCGATGATCTTCTCAGCTGACCTCACTATCTGCTGCAAGGTCTTGCGATCCGAGACGGTGCATTTCCCGAACCAGGCAGTGATGCAGCTGCTCAGGATGCTCTCAATACAACCTCTGTGGTGAGGATGGGGATGGGAGATGGACTTTTCTCAGCCTTCACAGAAAGTAGAGATGCTGCTGTGCTTTCTTGGCTATGGAGCTGGTGTTGAGGGACCAGGTGAGTTTCTCCGCAAGAAATTTGGTTCTCTTAACAATCTCAGTGGAGGAGTTGTCGATGTTCAACGGAGAGTGGGCGCTCCGTGCTCTCCTGAAATCAACAACCATCTCTTTTGTTTTGTTCACATTCAGAGACAGGTTGTTGGCTCTGCACCAGTCTGTTAGCCGCTGCACCTCCTCTCTGTATGCTGACTCATCGTTCTTGCTGATGAGACCCACCGGCAAAGGGACTTTGGAGTTCTCATGCAAGATTCCCTAAAAGTTCACTTACAGGTTGAGTGGGTAGTAAAGAAAGCCAATGCAATGTTAGCATTCATTTTGAGAGGACTAGAATACAAAAGCAAGGATAGAATCAGAGAGGACAGGAAAATTTTTAATTGGGGAAGGGCAAATTATGAGGCTATAAGGCTAGAACTTGCGGGTGTGAATTGGGATGATGTTTTTGCAGGGAAATGTACTATGGACATGTGGTCAATGTTTAGAGATCCCTTGCGGGATGTAAGGGATAAATTTGTCCTGGTGAGGAAGATAAAGAATGGTCGGGTGAAGGAACCATGGGTG